>NW_025534513.1:0-140000 GCF_020615455.1 Coregonus clupeaformis | reverse complement strand
CATGCTTTGTAAGTAGGAAAACCTGCAAAATCGGCAGTGTATCAAATAATTGTTCTCCCAACTGTATATATATATATATATATATATTTATATATATAAACCCTACACTTACCTTTTCCTACTAGCACTGACTTTGCTGATAACTACCTTATTGAGGGGGAAATGTACTGATACGATATGTGATAGTCTCACCCTAGCCATCTTAAGATGAATGCACTAATTGTAAAGTCGCTCTGGTCAAGAGCGTCTGCTAAGTGACAAAAAATGTAAAATGTAAATATCAAACATTACATTTCATAATCCTAAAGATGATTGACATTTAAAAAAAACTAAAAACAAAACAGACTGATGGATTTATAAAGAATAGAGGACCAATTTGTAATGTGAAAGTGCATTTGTCTTCACATTGTTTAATATTAGGGCTGTGACGATACCAGTACCGCAAAAAAAAATCCATGACAAAAATGAAAGCAGACCAAACGCTTTGGTCCTTTAAAAACCTGCTGTATGTAAAATATTGTGTGCTATAGCTTGGAAAATAAATACATGTGACTCTGGATGACAACATAATGATGTTTGTTTCCAACATTAGAGCTGTTTTTCTAAAGAAGTTAAATCCACTTTGTGTTTTGTTTCTACGATACTAATGGAGTATCGCAATACTGTATCGCTACGACGCCGTATTTAATACCTGCTGAAAAGTCCAGGAGGAGGAATCTAGTAATGAGTGAGATGAATGTGCATGGCACAGAGGGGATGCATGCCACTAATAATAAAACATAGGCTGCAGGATTATTGGACTCCCCCAGCCACCTTTCCAAATAAACTATTTATTGAAACATTAAGAGTTGGCTTATATTTACTCAGCCGACTTCAAAGCTATAATTCTTTGTGAGGAATTTGAACAGATTCCAAAGCCACAACTATTTGAAGTTCAAGAGACATATCTTATATAACCACTTCCACCTGCCTTACATCCACTTTTCCGAGAACAAATGTCCCTTTTTTTGACAATTGAAATTCAATGGATACATTAATTATTAGCTTGTTCCAGCTTCCTCGATTGCTTTAAATTCCTTGACTATTAACAAAGTTCATACAACGGAAATACTCTGAACTCTTATGACTCATTCTCTTTATTATTGCCATTTGTCTTTAAACTCACCTTGCCTTCTCTAAAATCCCTCTGTCTTCAGTTCTCTCTGTAATCTATTCCCATGTACTGTACGTCAGTCTTGATAGCACTCTAATATTGGAACAACACACTGCAACCAAGAAAGCCAAGAACAGTTCTGGACAAGAAAATTGCTGCAGACACTGTATGATTTGTAGGTTAACTACACCCCTTAGAAAAAGGGGTTCCCAAAAACGGTTCTGAGGCTGTCCCATAGGAGAACCCTTTTTGGGTTCCAGGTAGAACTCAAAGGTTCTACCTGGAACCAAAATGGGGTTCTTCAAAGGGTCCTCCTATGGGGACAGCCGAATAACCCTTTTCCAGTTCTAGATAGCACAATTTTTTTTCTAAGAGTGTAGCAACTAGCCTGCTTCAGAAAG
The DNA here is from genome assembly GCF_020615455.1 of Coregonus clupeaformis. NCBI lineage: Eukaryota > Metazoa > Chordata > Actinopteri > Salmoniformes > Salmonidae > Coregonus > Coregonus clupeaformis. Next base: position 138,446 of record NW_025534513.1, on the reverse strand, counting down.
ATAGCGCTTGTCTACAAGTCACATCAATGGGGTTTGTGTGTAGGTTATTGTACGGTAACCAAGCAAATTCACACGGTCCCGAGCTATTTAAAGACCTCCCCCAAAAGTATATTTCTTCATGTATTCACAGATCTTACCTGATAGTATGGGTGAAAGCAAGTATTCCACTATGTAGCTTTCACCAATCCAATAATGTTGGATCAGTGATTGCTTCAACAATGGGAGGAAGAAAGGAAGCCGTTCAAAATATTGGAGCAGGGTCTAGTACCGGATCATTCCTCACCCACGGTGTAGCAGTTCAAATTGTTGACGTTCCTGCAGAGCTAATTGCCCTAGCTTTAAAGCTAGAATCCTTCATTGAAACAATAACAAAGCGTCTCCCTTTCCCCTTGTTTTGCTAAAAAAAACTAGGGATGGGGCTGGAGTAATGTAATCACTCTCAAATTGAAGCGAGAGCTATGTATGGAAGAACTGACCATCCATGACATCAAAATAGTAGTTTAACCATGTTGAGGCTATACAGTAGTTTGTTTACATTTCGTTGTTTACAAACATTGGAGTAAAACAAGCTTATATGTTGGGTTTTGATTGGAGTTCGACAGTTGAACTAAGGATCATGGGGCATTTACTGTACAAGTTATATTCTTCAAGAATCAATGGGTATATATAATTAAGTCCAAAAGTGGATGTAGTAGCTAAGGATTCTAGCTAGAAAGGTTAGCCATAGCCATAAAGGGAGGGGGTGTTGTTTCTATGACATTTCTAATATGTAGCTCTCAGGCACCCCACCACACCAGCCCAACTCAGGACCATGGCACAAAGACAGCTTGCTGGCCCAACGTGGATGGGGTTGTGGGTGGGGTGGAGCCCAGACGAGGGATTATCCTGCTCAGGTCCCTGATCCTGGGCTAAGGTGGTTAGAACAGGCGCTGGCAGAGTTAACATGTTGGTCAAAACACAACAACTAGCTTCACCCCACAGTGTAGTGAATCTAAATAGTCTTTAGGGCTACAGTTGATATATTTCTTTTTATGATCAAACTTTATGCGAAGTTGTGCTACTTAATAGTATAATAATAATAATAATGATATAATGCACAATCTGGGAAAGAAACAGGATGCTATAGTTGTTCGGAATAGTGCACAATATTGCCATTTAGTGACGCTTTTATCCAGCAACTTACAGTCATGCATGCATACATTTTTATATATGCTCCCATGATGGAACTCAAGACCATTGGCATGGTAAGTGCCATGCTCTGCCGACTGAGATCAGTTTGTTTGCATATCCATATCATAAAAAATAAAAAAGGTGGTGACAACACTGACTACTAGCAAAAAGGCCTTGAAGAAATGGTTTCCTTGATTCCGCATAGAGAACTCAGCAAAACATTGAAGCTAATAACATAACATTGAAGCTGAACCACCTGCAGTGATCTCCCAGAGGCTAAAGCAGGGACTGGTCTCTCCCATAGATCTATAAGTCATTTGTAACAGACGTTACTACTATCTGGGGCCAACTTTGCTCACAGTTACGCGTGAATCCGTTTAGTTAGTCCCTGCTTTAGCTCTTGTCACGGCATTCTTTTCATTGGCCTGCTGTGGCGAGCTAAACAACAGGAAATACTTAGCGAAAGCCCTGCAGGTGGAACTGGTTTGAAATAGAGCCACAGCGTCTTTGACATCTCCTCTCCCTCATCGCTGACTCAGCGGAGAACCCCTCTGGGTTCTCCACATTTTGTTCTTACAAATCAAGACGAAGGAGAATTATTTTCAGATGCACAGCCTGGTGTGGCCGTACATCTCTTCAATGTGAACTGTCAAAATGGGAGGAAAAAGATGTGATATTTCCCAGTGATTACGGTCTCCATCTGCGCTACATCTCTGGTGGGATACTAAACTGGTACATGAGAACTGTTGGAAGACACACGACCCAGTCGAGATTCAGAGGAAAGCTTTGCTGGTTCCAGTTAATTAGCGATCGGGAATGCCAGAAACATTGGCCTGATTTGCTGGGGGCTTATAATAATAATAATAATTAGGTGGGTGCTTATATTTGTCCTATTTCACACATGTACATATACAGGCATGTGTGAAATGGAAATGTATTTTTTGGCATATCCCAACTCCCCTGAGACACCGTCTGAGAGTGCGGTCATGGCCGGGTCTGCGCAATGGGTTAAGTATCTTGCTATCCAAGAGCAGCAGACAGAATGTTCCCCTTGTCGCTCGGGGATTCGAGCTTGCCGCTAGACTATCAACTAGGATACCTGCCGCCATTACAAGTGGAGATTCCAAACCTATACCAGAGCTTGGACATATCATCACATCTCTAGACTACTCCAGAGAGAGTTATGGCTAGTTTCTGGGCGTGTGCTCACAGTGGGAGTGGGCAAAGTGCAGCAGTGCTAAGCAAACATGATGCATAGAGACAACATAAGCCCTCGAGGTAACACATATGGACAGGCAAAACCTATGCCTTCAACAAAACCCAGAACAAGTTGTTTACCTCTTCAAGGTTAGTTTGAACTATTGAACTGTTTTTAAGTGCTTGTCTTGAGAAAGTGACGCACTTTCTTCAATTGGACTGGTCCTCCTTTTGCAGGTCTCATGGGTTCTAGGAAAAACTGAAGAACGGCGCGGAAGTAAACACACTGACCCGAAGCATAACAGCGTGTAGCGCTTCAGCTTTATTGAAGAGAATCTCGTGTTGAACTGTCTGTATTACCATATCACCATCTTTCCATCTTCCCTCACAAACCGTTGCTCGCTGCTGTGCCTCATTAGCATTGAAATAACGCCTTGCAGAGTGGAAACAGCAACGAGGAAATAGAACAGAATTAAAACAATTTGTAGAATCAGCGGGGGTGTGACAGAGTGCAGCGCCGGAAGGTGATAGCAAGGAGGGAACACATGCCTCTTCTCCATTATCAGTAAATTGGCATTCTCAGAGGATGTCCCCTGTTCAAATCGAGAGAAGATGCAAAGTGCACTGGAGTCACATGTTAGCCGCACTGAGATTGTAGGAGGCTAAGTGCACATTACGCAGGGTAATGGAGTCGGTGAAACACTAAAGAAACTCTACGGAGGAGGAGGATGAGATGGGAAGGAGGGAGCTCTGTGAGGCTTCAGCAACAGGGGGCTGAACTCAGGGTCAGGACCGCCCCTGGCCTCCAGGTGTTTGTGTTTAAAGGCCAGGAATTAGGCTAATGGCTAATAACAGGTCAGCTAGGCTAACCTCTCAAATGGCCGCTTCACTTTACACATCATTGACCTTATTGCTGTGGAGTTTATATGAACATAATTGTGGCCTCGGTACTGCTATTTACCATAGCTTTGTTTCTTTAGCTAATCAGTGGGACGGGTCATCACAAGGCCTAATATGTGGTTTATTCATTTCAAAGGGGCCTTTAAGACACTGCTTGAGCAAAAACACCAGCAGAAAACGTTACGCGTCCTGTAAATGCCAGTAAATGTCAGACATATTTTGCAGGTGCACTTTTAATATAATTCTGTTACACAATTCAGAGACAGGTCCTTTCTGAGTCAGTCTGGGAGTCAGTCTGGGAGTTATTACTGATGGAAAGCTGGTCTGAGAGCTCTGCTTGTGCGAGTTGAATGTGGGCCGGCCTGGGAGTGTGGGCATGACTCGTACTCCCCAGTACCATGGCTGCTCTGCTCTCCTCTCTCGGGAGGCAAACACAAGGGCTCTGCAGCCGATAATGCAATATTCATGGTGGCATGCGGAGTACTGAGGAGACCTTCCAACCGCTATCAGATAGCAGCTGCTTCTCTCCGAATGTAGCCTCTGTTCTCCACCATAGCATTGTCTCGCTTTCCATCGCTCCCCCCTTTCCTCTCGTAGAATGTTTAATCACAGCTTAAAAAAGGCTGTCTTGGCAGAGGCTGGGGGCAGTGAGTCAAGGGCCCTTGCCTCCGGTAACAAAGTAAGGAAACAGTCCACATTTTAAGAGAGACCAAGCTAAACATACAGACGGGAGATGGGGAAAATACACAGCAGGGAAAGACCAATATCACCATCGACTCGCCATGGTCATTACCTCTTAATTGGAATTTCAACTCTTTCATCTCAGACTTTTCATTACTGCGACTGTCGGAGGAAATTAGGATCAATTAAAGTAAAATTCAATTTTTTTGCTGCGGGTTATTTTTCAGAGCCAAAGCTACTGGCTCCCTTGCCCACACCCATGAAACCCCATATAGAGCCCTCGTGGAGAGGAAGTAGAAAAGCCGTCCCTCAAGGAAGAGAGTGTCATAACGGTGTCGTATGGTGTTGTAAGGGATGTCTTTACCATGCCCTCCAGGGCTAGGGGTTCAACCATGTGGTTGAGGGGAAGCTTGTCACGAGGTGGTGGCGGCGGCACTTCGGGTTTTCTCTGCATTATTTATGTTCCGTCCTCAGGTGGTCTCTCCCACTGTTATAATGAGGACTGGAGTCCCGGTCTGTTTGAGTCCCGGGGAGCTGTGGACCGAGGCGCGTTCCTGGATCACTGCTCAACCGCACAGGGCATACACAGCTCACTGTTTGCACAGTCTTCTCTTGGACTGTAAAAAAATTGCCCGTTAAACACGGGCTGTGCTGTCTCCATGACAACAATAGCTATTGCGTCTGTGTGTTCTCAAAATGGAGAAGAGGCTTTAAGTGAGTGAGAATCAGAAGTAGCCACATGTTTTTTTTCGTATTCAGGAGTGGCAGGTTAGAGACAGTATGCTGATGAAGGACTTGAGTAATGTTGATCTTTTTGGCAGATGTGGTGAGATGAGCATATTGGTAAACAGTTTACAGAAGTCTGGATTTTGATGCTTTGGCTACCACAATGGGGCCAACACGGTCAGCTGTAAATAACATCAAATGCTGTTTGTACATGAACATTTCCAGACTACGCGTGAATCAAAACACCTCTATATAACACACATATGGATTGAATTACTTTTAAAAATGTGGGTCATTAAATAGTAGGGTTAAGTATTGTACCTCACAATACAATACATACCACAACATTATTACATTCATCTAATCCGTTCCAATGATCATTCCCCATTTTTCGCGTCCTTTTAATATAACAACACAATTCTAAACAATGACACAGAATCTGTAAAAATTACACCATACTCCCACTCAATTCTCACCTACCAGTCATTAAAATAGTCCATAATAACATCCTCACCTCCTCATGCCTACTTACTCCCAAAATAAACCAGCGATTATCCTTATTTCTGCCCTAAATTAACCCAAAATCGCAGCCTTAAGTGCGATGAATTCTAGCAGGGCCAGCCTAACTCCCCCACACCCGGGTCATCTCTTCCTAATCAAGGATATTAATCACACCCCTTACCATCACAGCGCTGAGCCCATCCATACCCGGGGGGGGGGGAAAGGACAGAGGGGAAAGAGTCGGAAAGATTAGGAGAGAGAAAGAGAGGAGGATGTAAAGCAGCTTGGACACTGGTTCTGTTCTTTAGTAGTACTATCATTGGTTCTGTTCTGTTAGTGACTACTATCATTGGTTCTGTTCTGTTAGTAAGTACTATCACTGGTTCTGTTCTGTAAGTAGTACTATCATTAGTTCTATTCTGTTAGTAGTACTATCACTGGTTCTGTTCTGTTAGTAGTACTATCACTGGTTCTGTTCTGTTGGTAATTACTATCATTGGTTCTGTTCTGTTAGTAGCACTATCATTGGTTCTGTTCTGTTATTGCACTATCATTGGTTTCTGTTCTGTTAGTAGTACTATCATTGGTTCTGTTTGTTATTATCCTATCCTGGTTCTGTTTTTAGTAGTACTATATCATTGGTTCTGTTCTGTTAGTAGCACTATCATTGGTTCTGTTCTGTTAGTAGCACTATCATTGGTTCTGTTCTGTTAGTTACTATCATTGGTTCTGTTCTTTAGTAGCACTATCGTTGGTTCTGTTCTGTTAGTAGTACTATCATTGGTTCTGTTCTGTTAGTAAGTACTATCATTGGTTCTGTTTGTTAGTAGCACTATCATTGGTTTGTTTGTTAGTAAGTACTATCATTGGTTCTGTTCTGTTAGTAGCACTATCATTGGTTCTTTTCTGTTAATAGTCCACTATCACTGGTTCTGTTCTGTTAGTAGTCCTATCACTGGTTCTGTTCTGTTAGTAGTACTATCCTTGGTTCTGTTCTGTTAGTAGCACTATCATTGGTTCTGTTCTGTTAGTAGCACTATCATTGGTTCTGTTCTGTTAGTAGCACTATCATTGTTTCTGTTCTGTTAGTAGCACTATCATTGGTTCTGTTCTGTTAGTAGCCCTATCATTGGTTCTGTTCTGTTAGTAGTCCTATCATTGGTTCTGTTCTGTTAGTAGTACTATCATTGGTTCTGTTCTGTTATAGTACTATCATTGGTTCTGTTCTGTTAGTAGCACTATCATTGGTTCTGTTCTGTTATTAGCACTATATCATTGGTTCTGTTCTGTTAGTAGCACTATCATTGGTTCTGTTCTGTTATAGTACTATCATTGGTTCTGTTCTGTTTAGTACTATACTGTTCTGTTCTGTTAGTAGTACTTATCATTGGTTCTCTGTTCTGTCCCAAGTAGCACTATCATTGGTTCCTGTTCTGTTAGTAGCACTATCATTGGTTCTGTTCTGTTAGTAGTCCTATCACTGGTTCTGTTCTGTTAGTAGTACTATCATTGGTTCTTTCTGTTATATACTATCATTGGTTCTGTTCTGTTATATCTATCATTGGTTCTGTTCTTTTAACTATCATTGGTTCTGTTTGTTAGTAGCACTATCATTGGTTCTGTTCTGTTAGTGCCCTATCATTGTTTTTTCATTTGTTTTATCACTATCTTGGTTCTGTTCTGTTAGTAGTCTATCACTGGTTCTGTTCTGTTATAGCACTATCATTGGTTCTGTTCTTTATAGTACTATCATTGTTCTGTTCTGTTTGCCTATCATTTGTTCTGTTGATAGCACTATCATTGGTTCTGTTCTGTTAGTAGCACTATCATTGGTTTCTGTTCTGTTAGTAGTCCTATCATTGGTTCTATTCTGTTAGATATACTATCATTGGTTCTGTTCTTTATATACTATCTTGTTCTTTTTTTTCTGTTAGAGTTCTATCATTGGTTCTGTTCTGTTATAGCACTATCATTGGTTCTGTTCTTTAGTACTATCATTGGTTCTGTTCTGTTATTAGTACTATCATTGGTTCTGTTCTGTTTTATATCATTTTTCTTGTTCTTTTGACTATCATTGTTTGTTCTGTTATAGTACTATCATTGTTCTGTTTTTTTATCATTGGTTCTGTTCTGTTATTAGTACTATCATTGGTTCTGTTCTGTTATAGTACTATCATTGGTTCTGTTCTGTTAGTAGTACTATCATTGGTTCTGTTCTGTTATAGTACTATCATTGGTTCTGTTCTGTTATAGTACTATCATTGGTTCTATTCTGTTATAGCACATATCATGTTCTCTGCTTCTATCATTGGTTCTGTTCTGTTATAGCACTATCATTGAAAGTTCTGTTCTGTTAGTAGCACTATCAGAAATTTGGTTCTGTTCTTTATATACCTATCATTGGTTCTGTTCTGTTGTGCACTATCATTGGTTCTGTTCTAGTTAGTATTCACTATCATTGTTCTGTTCTGTTATAGCCCTATCATTGGTTCTGTTCTGTTGATAGTACTATCATTGGGTTCTGTTCTGTTAGTAGTACTATCATTGGTTCTGTTCTGTTAGTAGCACTATCATTGGTTCTGTTTGTTAGTAGTACTATCACTGGTTCTGTTCTGTTATAGTACTATCATTGGTTCTATTCTGTTATTAAGTACTACTCACTGGTTCTGTTCTGTTATAGTACTATCATTGGTTCTGTTCTGTTTAGCACTATCATTGGTTCTGTTATGTTGGTGTCTATCATTGTTCTATTCTGTTAGTAGCACTATCATTGGTTCTGTTCTGTTATAGTACTATCATTGGTTTCTGTTCTGTTAGTAGTACTATCATTGGTTCCTGTTCTTTATTCTATCATTGGTTCTATTCTTTTTTCTATCATTGTTCTTTTGTTACTATCATTGGTTCTGTTTTTATATACTATCATTGGTTCTGTTCTGTTATAGCACTATCATTGGTTCTGTTAGTCTTCTGGTTCTGTTCTTTAGTTACTATCATTGGTCTGTTCTTTTTCTATCATTGTTCTGTTCTTTATTAGTACTATCATTGGTTCTGTTTGCACTATCATTGTTCTTTCTTTAGTGTACTTCATTGGTTCTTTACTTTAGTATACTATCTTGGTTCTGTTCTGTTAGGTACTACTATCATTGGTTTCTGTTTTACTATTTTTTTTAGTTCTTATCATTAGTTCCTGTTAAGTAGCACTATCATTGGTTCTGTTAGAGTAGTACTATCATTGGTTCTGTATTCTGTTAGTAGCACTATCATTGAATCTAGTAGCACTATCATTGGTTCTGTTAGTAGTACTATCATTGGTTCTGTTCTGTTTATACTATCATTGGTTCTGTTTTATATTATCATTGTTCTTCTGTTAGTACACTATCATTGTTCTTAGACTATCATTGGTTTCTGTTCTGTTAGTAGCACTATCAGTTGGTTCTGTTCTGTTTACTTATCTTGTTTTTTTTTTACTATATTTTCTTATAGCTCTATCTTGTTTATATTTCTGTTATATACTATTTTTTTTTCTGTTAGTCTCTTTATATTTTTTTAGTAGTACTATCATTGTTTCTGTTCTGTTAGTAGCACTATCATTGGTTCTGTTCTGTTATTCACTATCATTTTTTTTGTTCTTTATTACTATCATTTTATCTTTTTTTTTTTTTTTAGTCCTATCATTGTTCTTCTACATTATCATTGTTCTGTTCTTTATCACTATCATTTTCTTTTTTTTTTTTTTATCTTGTTTTTCTTTATTCTATCTTGTTTCTTGTTCTGTTTGTACTATCATTGGTTCTGTTCTGTTAGTAGTGTATCATTGTTATCTGTTATAGTACTATCATTGGTTCTATTTTTGTGCACTATCATTGGTTCTGTTCTTATCACTATCATTGGTTCTGTTCTTATAGCACTATCATTGGTTCTTTTCACTATCATTTTCTTTTTTTGTACTATCATTGGTTCTGTTCATATATACTATCATTTTATGTTCTCAGTAGTATACTATCATTGGTTCTGTTCTGTTATAGCACTATCATTTTGTTCTGTTATCACTATCATGGTTCTGTTTATACTATCTTTTTTTTTCTGTTTTTAATTTTGTTTTCTGTTTTATCACTGTTTGTCTATCTTTTTTTTTCTTTTTTTCTTCTTATTATCATTGTTCTTTTTTTCATGTTCTGTTAGTAGCACTATCATTGGTTCTGTTCTGTTAGTAGTACTATCATTGGTTCTGTTCTGTTATAGTCCTATCATTGGTTCTGTATTGTTAGTAGTACTATCTTGGTTCTGTTCTGTTAGTAGTACTATCATTGGTTCTGTTCTGTTAGTAGCACTATCATTGTGTTCTGTTAAAGTAGTACTATCACTGGTTCTGTTCTGTTAGTAGTACTATCATTGGTTCTGTTCTGTTATAGTACTATCACTTCCTGTTTGTTTTACTATCATTGGTTCTGTTCTGTTAGTTACTATCATTGGTTCTGTTCTGTTAGTAGTACTATCATTGGTTCTGTTAGTAGCACTATCATTGGTTCTGTTCTGTTAGTAGTACTATCATTGGTTCTGTTCTGTTAGTAGTACTATCATTGGTTCTGTTCTGTTGTAGTACTATAATTGGTTCTGTTCTTTATATTACTATCATTGGTTCTGTTAGTAGCACTATCATTGGTTCTGTTAGAGTAGTACTATCATTGGTTCTGTTCTGTTAGTAGCACTATCATTGGTTCTGTTAGTAGCACTATCATTGGTTCTGTTGAAGTAGTACTATCCATTGGTTCTGTTCTGTTAGTAGTCACTATCATTGGTTCTGTTCTGTTAGTAGCACTATCATTAGTTCTGTTATAGCACTATCATTGGTTCTGTTTGTATATCATTGGTTCTGTTCTGTTTTGTACTATCATTGGTTCTGTTCTGTTGTAGTACTATCATTGGTTCTTTTTGTTATAGTACTATCATTGGTTCTGTTCTGTTATACACTATCATTGGTTCTTTTTTTTTTTTCTCTATCTGTTCTGTTAGTACTAGCGCTATCACTGTTCCTGTTAGTAGTACTATCATTGGTTCGTTCTGTTAGTAGTACTATCATTGGTTCTGTTCTTAGTATACTATCATTGGTTCTGTTCTGTTATAGTACTATCATTGGTTCTGTGTAGCACACTATCATTGGTTCTGTTAGTGATATTATCATTGGTTCTGTTCTGTTATTAACAGTACTATCATTGGTTCTGTATGTAGTATTATCATTGGTTCTGTAAATTGCTTTTATCATTGGTTCTGTTATAGCACTATCATTGGTTCTGGTATGCACTATCATTGGTTCTGTTAAAGTAGCACTATCATTGGTTCTGTTCATGTTGTGCTATCATTGGTTCTGTTAAGTGAGTACTATCATTGGTTCTATTGATACTATCATTGGTTCTGTTAGTAGTACTATCATTAGTTCTGTTCTGTTATAGCACTATCAATTTGTTCTGTTATTACTTTATCATTGGTTCTGTTAGTAGCACTATCATTGGTTCTGTTAGTAGTACTATCATTGAACTGTTAGTAGTACTATCATTGGTTCTGTTGGCGCACTATCATTGTGGTTCTGTTGGTAGTACTCTCATTGGTTCTGTTAGTATTTATCATTGGTTCTGTTAGTAGCACTATCATTGGTTCTGTTAGGTAGCACTATCATTGGTTCTGTTAGTAGCATATCATTGGTTCTATTAGTAGCACTATCATTGGTTATCATTAGTAGTACTATCATTGGTTCTGTTGGTAGTACTCTCATTGGTTCTGTTGGTAATACTCATTGGTTCTGTTAGTAGCACTATCGATGGTTCTGTTGGTAGTATTATCATTGGTACTGATAGTAGCACTATCATTAGTTCTGTTATTAGTAGTATCATTGGGCCACTGATAGTAGCACTATCATTGAGTTCTGTTAGAAGTACACTTTATCAAGTTGGTTCTGTTAGAGTAGCACCATCATTGGTTCTGTTAGTAGTACTCTCGACATTGGTTCTGTTATTAGTACTATCATTGGTTCTGTTAAAGAGTAACCCTATCATTGGTTCTGTTAAAGTAGCACCATCATTGGTTCTGTTGATATACTATCATTGGTTCTGTGGTAGCACTATCACTGGTTCTGTTAGTAGCACTATCATTACTTCTATTAATGCTTTTGTATTTTTAGTTCTGTAGTACTCTCATTGGTTATGTTAGTATCTTTATCATTGGTTCTGTTGATATACTCTCATTGGTTTCTGTTAGTAGTACTATCATTGGTTCTGTTAAGTAGCACTATCATTGGTTCTGTTCTTTATAGCTCTATCACTGGTTCTGTTTGATGTACTATCATTGGTTCTATTTGTTAGTAGTACTTCATTGGTTCTGTTTTATAACTTCATTGTTCTTTTAGTACTTTCTATTGGTTCTGTTGTGTACTATCATTGTTTCTGTTGGTGAGTACTCCTCTATTGGTTCTGTTAGTAGTACTATCATTGTTTCTGTTAGTAGTTCTCTCATTGGTTCTGTTAGAGTAGTACTATCATTGTTTTCTGTTAGTAGCACTATCATTGGTTCTGTTATTATACTATCATTTTTTCTGTTAGTTACTATCATTTGTTTCTTTATAGCTACTATCATTGGTTCTGTTAAGTATCACTATCATTGAGTCCCATTGTTTAAGAGCTCTCTCTGCCTGCTATAAATAAAATAAATTCTGGGGAAGGATGTAGAAAAAGTGATGGGGATATTCTTTGGGGGACTGTGAAGCAAGCTTGAAACTGGGTCCTGGTAAATTATTAGAACATTGCTGAGTCCTCTCTCCTCCTGTTCTGCTTATCTGCTCTCCTCCTCTCTCCCTCTACCCATTAACCGCTACATCTATAACCACCTTCCCTTACAGGCCTGCCTCCCATTTACTGACCCACAAACCCTCCCTCTCTTTCTCTCTCTACCTCCCTCTCTTTTTTGTCACCTTCCCTTCATCCACAGAGCTCAATGAGCTAAAACCTATTAGCTCCCCAGTCCAGTCGACTCCCCGAGCCCTTAAATACCCTCTGCAGCCAGATAGTTCTGGAAAAAGCATAAATATTAAATGGATTCCATTAATAAATAAATAACCAAAAACTTTCTTCTCTCACCTACCTCTTTTCGATTCTCCCGATATAAAAAAAAATGAGGAGGAGTTAAATAATGCAAGGAGAAAAAAGCTGGACGCTGGATAATCTAACTGGCTTTCTCTGTTTCAATGGCACGTGTTTTCAACGTGGTAAAACAAACTTTAGATGTTCCTGGCAAATCCCCCTACTTCACTTCAGTGGGATTATTCGAACTACAGTGGCTTGAAAAATATTCACCCTTGGCATTTTTCCCTATTTTATTCCTTAACAACATATTATATTTTTTTTATCATTAATTTACCAACATCCTACACTTTGAAGATGCAAAATATGTTTTGTTGTGAAACAAACAAAAATAAGACAAAAAAATTACTTGAGCGTGCATAACTATTCACCCCCTCCAATTCAATACTTTGTAGAGCCACCTTGTGCAGCAATTACAGCTGCAAGTCTCTTCAGGTATGTCTCTATAAGCTTGGCACATCTATCACTTGATTTTTGCCCATTCTTCAGAGTCAATACTTCCAGCCTCCTTCAAGTTGGATGGGTTCTGCTGGTGGTCGCAGCAATCTTTAAGTCATACCACAGATTCTCAATTGGATTGAGGTCTGGGCTTTGACTAGTCCATTCCAAACATTTAAATGTTTCCCCTTAAATCACTTGAATGTTCTTTACATATGCTTAGGTCATTGTCCTGCTGGAAGGGTAACCCCTCCCAGTCTCAAATCTCTGAAGACTGAAACGGTTTTCCCTCTAAAATTTCCCTGTATTTAGCCCATCCATCATTCCTTCAATTCTACCAGTTTCCCAGTGCCTGCCATAAAATCAGTCCCCACAGCATGATGCTTGCCACCACCATGCTTCACTGTGGGGATGGTGTTCTCGGGGTGATGAGGTGTTGAGTTTGCACCAGACATGCTTTTCCTTGATGGCCAAGCTCAATTTTAGTCTTATCTGACCATTACCTTCTTCCATATGTTTGGGGGAGTCTCCCACATGCTCTTTGCGAACACCAAACGTGTTTGCTTATTTACATTGTATTTTAAGCCAATGGCTTTTTTCTGTCCACTCTTCCATAGCCCAGCTCTGCGGTGCAACGGCTTAAAAGTGGTCCTATACATACTCCAATCTCCTTTGCAGCTCCTTCAGGTTATCTTTGTCTCTTTGTTGCCTCTGATTATTGCCCTCCTTGCCTGTCCTGAGTTTTGGTGGCGGCCCTCTCTAGCAGGTTTGTTGTGGTGCCATATTCTTTCCATTTTTTAAAAAATATTTATGGTGCCCTGTGGGATGTTCAAGAAGTTTCTGATATTTTTTTATAGCCGAACCCTAAACTGTACTTCTCCACAACTTTGTCCCTAACCTGTTTGAGAACTCCTTGGTCTTCATGATCCACTTGCTTGGTGGTGCCCCTTCTTAGTGTATTCGGACTCCTGGGCCTTTCAACAGTGTATACTGAGATCATGTACGATCATGTACACTTAATTGCACACAGGTGACTTTTTAACTAATTATGTGACTTCTGAAGTAATTTTTTCACAGATCTTATTTAGGGGCTTCATAGCAAAGGGGGTGAATACATTCACACGCCACTTTTCCGTTTTTATTTTGTAGATTTTATTTTAACAAGTTATTTTTTTTATTTCTCTTCACCAATTTGACTATTTTGTGTATGTCCATTACATAATCCAATAAAAATAAATTTAAATTACAGGTTGTAATCAACAAAATAAAAACTGCCAAGGGGGGATGAATATTTTTGCAGCACTTCTTCCAAATGTATGTTGTCAACCTGGGGATGGCAGTCATACATACTGCTGTGCTTGTCGATGTATTCACGAAAATGGATGCAAATGCGTTGTGACAAGACCAGCTGAAGGGCCTCGTTGTTACACGCCATAACCACGGTAAACAAAGCGTTGTTAGTGGTACAGACTCACTCACACCTCACTGACATCATGTACAAATAAACAGGTACATTTCTCTTCCCGCATGTAAAAATCCATACATTTAATCGCAAACCAAGTGTCTGAAAATCGGATTAGCTACTTATATGATGTGTGTGTGTTTGAAAAGCAGCGAGAGATAAACAGACCAGATTTTCACCTCAAATGTCATCCAAGCACATAAAGCTAAGTGAATAGTGTCCTAATGAAACAAAGTGAAACGGAGAGGTGTTAAGGATGGACTGGGTTCACCACTCTTTAAGGAGATCAGTTAAGCTCTTCAGGCTGGTAACTGGAGAGACTAGAACATGTGCATAGCCAGCCAGCAGATGAGGGAGTCTGGATCACACTCTGCAGAATCTTATGAGAGGAGGGAGAAAGAGTGAGGGGGGGGGGGGGAGGAGGGGGGGGGGAGGGGGGGGAGGGGGGAGTGGAAGAAACGGATGCGGGGGGGAGAGGGGGGCGAGCGGCGAGGGGAGACACTTGTCAGGTTGTTTGATAGCTCTGAACAGCCACGGTGACCTTCACTCCCTTCAGCGCTGAGAGGGAGTAGTTGGCTGGGGTCATTGCAGTGTGTGGATGAATGGGTACAATCAGAGATCCCTAGTTCTAAGCGCACACACAGACACCGCAAACCCTCCTATTACACCCCACTCCTCTCTCGCTCTGTCTATTATTTTACATTAACATCCTCCACCCCAAATTGTTGTCCAGTGTATTTTACATTAGACATCATCCCACACCCCAATGGGCTCTGTCCAGTCTGTTTAACATTAACATCCATCCACTTGGGCTCTTCCGTTATTTTAGTGAACATCCCATCCACCCCAAGTAGGCTCTGTCCAGTGTGTTTTACATTAACATCCATCCCCCAATGGGCTCTGTCAAATGTATTTTTACATTAACATCCATCCACACCCCAATGGGCTCTGTCCAGTGTATTTTACATTAAACATCCATCCATTACAATGAAGAATTCCCATCATTCTCCTCTTCTAAATGTCACTACTGTGCAGAGAATAGTAACACTTTATTTGAAGGTCTGCTTATAAGTCATTATAATGCTAAATAGTTTAGTCATAAAATAGTAGTCATAGTAGTAAACTAATAGTGAATAGATTCATTGTGAATAGTTTTCATTAATAAATAGTTTAATAGTAACAGATTAATTAAATAGTTTAATAGTAAATAGTTGTCATTTTTAAACTGTTTGTTATATAGTTTCAACAGACCTTTAAATAAGCAACCTTCAGTGAAGTGTCAGCACTGGCCTAAGCCTTCCACTGCTCACTGCCCTGTCAGGTCTGAGGCAGCTAGCTGGACAAGAGGCAGACCCATTCTCACACAGGCTGGAGGGGTAAACAACACTCCACCAGGCCTCCTGAGCAGTGGCGGCATGGCCTCCTTACCTGTGTGCTGGGAGAGGGGCCAGGCGGAAGGGGGGGGGGGGGGGGGGGAGAGAGAGAGAGAGAGAGAGAGAGAGAGTCAGAGAGGGGACGGGACGGGGGGGGGGGGGGGGGGGGGTGACAGAGGGAGAGAGAGGTGACAGAGAGAAGAGAGAGTACGTATTTCCCCTCCCCAAGCGCTTGTGTAGGGTTCTTGGTGGTCTCCCTGGAGATGGTTTTGAGCCTTCAGAGGCTGGAAATTCTGGTAAAATACTGTCTGATATAAAGGGGACAATACTGGTCCAATAGTGTGCTAGAAATAACTGTCAGACTAGAAGGATATCGTATAGGTTACATGCAATATAAAGAGTAATAACGTATTATTCAATGTATTGAGGATGAGTGCATCCAAAATGTTCTTCAAGTAGCACCTGTTTAGAATGGATGAGCATAATATACCTTAACCCTCAAGGCTTTTGCTCCATTTCACCCCTTTGCAATACAACTCCAACCATGGCCTTCTGATAAAGGCCAGTGCTAATCTTTACCTTGAATCTCCCAAAGACCTGCGATCCATCTTGAAGGACCCAGGAACGGGAGGCGCATATACATTATCATGTCTCAGGAGTTTGTGAAATATTAACAAAAGAAATCGAGTTACATCATTTTACAGTCCCAGCTACGGCAGGGGAAATGTGCTCTGACCTATTATAAATCACACCATACACTGACAGCAACACTGAAGCTAGCTCAGCCTCCCACATCCCCTGGGCAACCTGACAGCAAAATCTTGTCTTTTGGGTTGCTCTTCCAGAGACTTTGTGAGCATGTGTGTGTTCATACATTTTGTTGAGCTTGTGCAAATCATGTTCATTTTTCACCAACTCATGTATGTTTTATTGTGTATTATACAGTATGTGTGTATGTGAATGTGTGTATATATTGTGTGTGTGTGTGAATGTGTGTGTGTACATGCAAGAGCTTGTGGCCAATTTTCTTCCCCCACAGAAAGCTCAGCAAATTCCTTAGGATCTACTGTGCGACATGAGCCGCAGACTTACAGATCTTGTCTTCCTTTCATGAGAGATTTCTCACCAGCTCCTGAGGTTGGTGCAGCAGGCAGGCCAGACTCCTCGCAGGTCTGAGGAAACGCAGGGGGACAGAGCCACAAGACAGAAACAGTCCAGAGCAGACTCCTCGCAGGTCTGAGGAAACTGAGACAGAACACAAACAGAAACATCAGAGCAACTCTCAGGTCTGAGGAAACTGGGGCCACAAACACAAACAGAAACAGTCAGAGCAGACTCCTCGCAGGTCTGACAACTGGGGGACAGAAACACCACGACAGGAAACAGTCAGAGCAGACTCCTCGCAGGTCTGAAAACTGGGGGACAGCCACAAGGCAAGAAGCAGTCAGAGGCAGACTCCTCTTGAGTCTGCGGAAACTGAGGGACCAGAAGCACAGGAACCCAGAAACAGTCCAGAGCAGAACTCCTCGCAGGTCTGAGAAACTGGGGACGAGCACGGCAAACAGTCAGGCAGACTCCTGCAGGTCTGAAAACTGGGGCCAGGTCTTCACGTAAGAAAACAGTCAGAGCAGACTCCTCGCAGGTCTGGGGGGGCCCTAGGAACAGAAACAGTCAAGTGCTGCTTTTCCTAAGGACAGACAGGAGTGGTGACACTTTAGACTAACCTTTATTGCTGTGACAGCAATATATCCTTATTAGGAATGACATAAACTACAGGTAGATAGAACCTGTTATATTCAGAAGTAATACCATAGGCATTAAGAAAGCAATATATAGCCTGGCATAAAGGATTATGGCAGTTTTAGAAACAGTAATAACTTAGTTGAATATGTTTTAAATTAAATCTCTACATCTGTCAGGAGGCATTATCCTTATAACTTGTCATACATTCTATGAAACTAACACAGACACCAACATTTGGCAAAGAGAGTTACGCTACAAAACATCATAATCACACACGTAATCTTTATCTGTTCTATGTATCATGATTTCATAACGACATCTTCTGAGAAAGGAGGGAGGGGGTGGATGTGAAATTAAATCATTATAGCATTTTATTATGAGGTTCCATAATAAACCATTTACATTTTATAAGAAGTGTGTTCACCATTTTTTTTATCATTACTCCCACATTATAAAACCATTACCTAATCATTATTATTTATTTTGCAGTCTAAATCTAAATTGAGTGCTATTTATACTTTAAAATACTTTATAAATGTTTTGTGTGAAAATGATTAATTTCTCACAAAAGGATAGGCATGCCATTGTAACATTCCAGCAGTACCTGGTAAAACAACAAGCACCCCACACAGGATGTTTAAGGATATATATATACATGTCTTAATAACTAAACTTACTAACATTTTACACGTGTGGGATAATGATTTATAAATGGTAGGCAAACTGTTTGGAAATCACTAAATGGTTTATTATGACCCATAAAATAAAGTGTTACCAATCGTATCATTGTAGCTTGCTAATACAGCTGCAATCACTCCCTCTCTACCGTGACAGCTTGAATATTTTCTGCAATATAACATCCCTTTCAGGCCCTAGCTCCAGACAGTACAGTGCTGTAGATACGTGGATAGGGTGTGCAGGTAGCTAACAGTATGAGAGTTGATCCAGTAACCCGAAAGGTTGCTGTTTAACTCGAGCCGACAGGTTAAAAGTCTAAAGATTTGCTCTTGAGAGCAAGGCATTTTAAACCTAATTTGCTCAGGTTAAGCCTTACTACTAAGGATCCCCTTAAACAACACATTTCACGCACCTGTCTGGTGTAGTATACAATACTTTTTTTGGTTAATTAACACTCCTGCAAAGCATGGAGCAATGAAAAAAAAAAACCTCTCTCACCTCCTTTGATTGGTTGTTCAGGTGACGGTAGGAAGGATTGACTGGCCTTTCCACGACAAAGAGTCATCTTTTAATCTGTCCGGGTGATCAGCTCATCCAATTTCCTCAGCAAATCTATCAGATAGTGTAAAGATTGCATCTCTGCGAGTCAGGACGGCGGCGCTTTCCCACGGCAACGCTTCTTTTTCCTCTACACTCCCTCCGTCTCTCTTCAGAGGAGCCATGAAGGACAGGACAAATCCAGGGCTTTTAGGGGGAGTCAAGCAAGACAGACAGACCAGGCGGGTGGGTGGTTGTCGCGTTTATTAATAGTTCCTGACTAAATAGGAGAGGTGATGGGGCTGCTTATTACACATCCTGATCAACGCCTGAACTGACTAATGACTGCATGTGATGACAACGTGATTGAACACCCCTCTAAAGCTCAACAGGGGGATTCCACAGTGGTGGCTTGTTGTAGGAAACCTCTAGAAACACACTAGTAGATGGTGTTTTGCAGTCCGACTCTGAGCGACCTCCGGTCAGTGTGAGGTTTACCCTTTGAGTCTTCTCTGTTGATGGGGAAAGTAGTTACATCAAATCTCTCACCAATTTCTCTCACCAATTTCTCTCTTTATGACACAGTCAATTTTACAATGTTCTCTTTGTTTTCTCCTGAACTTCCCCTACCCTCAACCTTGATCATTTCATGATTCCATCCGGTTTCTTCTACCCATATCTTTCACAACATTTAACTTATATACTTATTATGACACAGTATGCCCACATTATTAGTTATCTTATTTTATTAGTTATTTGTTAGTTGTTATTATTCCCATCCTTCTTCATTCAACACCACACCCATCTATCTCTTAACACCAGCATCCATAGCTGATTTCTATTTGCCTATATTTTTCAACTGTACTGTGATGTTTTTCTGAGTTCTGAACCTTTCTATTCTCATTGTTTCTACAGATTGTAAATTGAAAATAAACATTTTCCCACTAAAAAGTATTATTATATTATTGATCGATTGACTATGACTTTTCAGATCACCCAGTAATGTTATATGCAGGTTTAGCTCCAGTAAATATTGCAATCCTTTAGCCATTCTGGACCTGTGTCCAAAAACAAGCTACAAATGGACAGTACCAAAACAAATGATCCAATGATTCTGTCTCTTCGCAACAAAATCTGCAGAGCTGGAAAGATTGTATCCCCCCATATAAATAACATTCTATTGGTAAAAAGATTTAATTTAAATAGAAAAATTCAGCACATTTTGAATCCGGCGTCGTTTCGCGTTATCATAAACAGTATGCCATGGATAAATTACGTCAAAAATTCTCTTCCCAACTATTTTGCAATCTATATGGAACGGCTGTCAATCCTTTGAGTCCTTAAATAAACTGTATACTTTTTTATTCATCACAGTTATCTTTAACCAATTATGTTCTTTAAAGGCCGACAGACAAACTTCTTCAGTATCTTAAATACATATAAATTTTACACCCCGCCGCCTTAAAACCATTGCACTTACCTTTTCCTACTAGCTCTCTGCTGACGATTACTTTATTGAGAAAATTCCACCAACTGATGGTTGTCTCACCAATAGCTATATTAAGATAAATCACTAACTGTCATCGCTATTATAAGCGTCTGCTAAATACTAAAATTATATTAAAATGTGGAAATCATTAGTTCTACATACATTTATTTTCCTTATACATTAATGCTACACTACCGATCAAAGTTTTAAACCCCTACTCATCTTTTTCTTTTACTATTTTCTACATTTAATATTCAAATAACACATATGAATCATCAAAAAAATGTCAAACAAATCCAAATATATTTTATATTTGAGATTCTTCAAATAGCCACACCCCCTTTGCCTTGATACAGCTTTGCCCCTCTTGGCATTCTCTCAACCAACTTCACCTGGAATGCTTTTCCAACAGTCTTGAAAGTTCCCACATATGCTAGCACTTGTTGGCTGCTTTTCCTTCACTCTCTGTGTCCGCTCATCCCAAACATCTTAATTTGGCTGAGGTCAGGGGATTATGGAGTCATCTCTATCACTCCATCACTCTCCTTCTTGGTAAAATTAGCCCTTACACAGCCTGATGTGTTGGGTCATTATCCTGATTGAAAAACAAATAAGTAGTCCCACTAAGCCCAATTTTCATCCTCGCAATTGATGTAGCCATGCTGATTAATTTTTCTAAATAAATCACAGAGAGTGTCAGCAGCAAAACCACCCCTCACACCCATAACACCACTTAACCTTTTCTCCCACCGCAAACCAAAAATCTCAAATTTGCTCCACCATCATTTCCACCGTCTTCCATTGCTCATGTTTCTTGACCCTATGGTCTCTTCTTCTTTGTTGTCCTTTAGTAGTGGTTTCTTTGCAACAAATCGACCAAAGGCCTGATTCACAGTTTCATCCATAGTGCTTCAGTGGTTTTTGCACTACACTTCAACTTCAAAATTCTTTAAATTTTTTTCTTTTTTTTATATTTTACTTTATTTACTTTGCAAATTCATTGCTTTTTCTCTCCCTACAACATCGCCGCTGCTGTGCGCCGCCCTATCGACTCCCAATCACGGCCCGGTTGTGATACAGCCTGGAAGGTCACCAGGGATCTGTAGTGCCGCCTCAAGCACTGAGATGCAGTGCAGCCCAGACCGCTAACGTCCACTCGGGACCCAAGACATGTTCCACACTATCTGATTCATTCTTAAAGTAATGATGGACTATACGTTTCTCTTTGCTTATCTTCAGCAGTTCTTGCCACATAATATGACTTTGTCTTTTACCTGCTATCTTCTTATACCCCCTATTGTCACACAACTGATTGCTCAAAAATTTTTAAACCTGTTTTCCTTCCTCACATGAAGTGTTGATCCAAAAATTACTAATATTTTATTTTTCCAAAATACTTTTACAGATCATGCCCATTCATTTGTATGTATGGGTGGTCCCGGGATCGAACCTACTACCCTAGCGTTACAGGGGCCATGCTCTACCAATTGAGCTACAGAGGACCACATCAAGGCAAAGGGTGTCCATTTGAAAAATCTCAAATATAAAATATATTTTGTTTGTTTAACACTTTTTGAATTACACATGATTCCATATTATCTCTACAATTAAAAAACAATAAAAATAAAGAAAAACCCTTGAATGAGTAGGTGTTCTAAAACTTTTAACTTAGTCTCCCATAATCTTTTAAATATTTATAATCCTCATAATTATTTTATCCACCATCAGAACCCAAAATATAGCCTCATGTTTATTATACAGTATAAAATATTAACACTCTTAAAACTCAAAACATGGTTAAAACTATCATTTTGATATCTGGATGGTGAGTCCTATTGCATCCATAACGCTGTCCCATGAATTAGAGTGTATGGTTAATTTCTCCAGACCCATCCCTCAGCTTTTTACACTAAAAACCACTTTATTATTCACTTTAATACTAAGCTTAACAAGGTTCCAATGCAAGTCATATTTTTATCTCATTATCAAATCTTTCTTATTATAACTCTATCTTGTTTTCAATGAAATGGTCAAAAAAAAAACAATTTATTAGCAAAAGATTTATCAACCAATACTTTTGCCCTTTAGACTGTCTAGAGTGTTCTAGTGGGAGAAAATAAAACTGCTGTTATTATGGCAGAGAGTCTACTCTTGTATTATCTATTAACTAATTTTTTCTGGTAATATCACCATCAGCCAAAACTCCATCCCACCAAAACATCTACATTTTTGTCTTTCACTCAACACTCTTACTTAAAACTACACTATCATAATTTTACAGTATAGTATTATTCCAACCTCATAGTGTTACAAATATATAAACCAACATTTATTTTTGACGGCGCTGGCCTTTAAAAACTCTCCTGCAGTATACCAAGTGGGCAAGCATCTGTTTATTTATTTTACCTCAGCCCAAACATGCATTCAATCGCCTCATGCCATGACAAATTCACTAGCCATTCAGCGATTAGTGATTCAGGTGTAATGAAGTCATGTGTTTGCACAGGAAAGATTTCCACAGGTTGCCTCGCTTAAGCGAAAGTCCCATTCTCCCAGCCATGTTTACTAACTTCACCTCTGCGTGGCCTCTATTCAAAACGTACTCCTCCCACTCCTGTTTTTAACTCAACACTTAGTGTTGGAGTTCCTCCCGTTATGTCTATATACATATATACAGTTCGCTCTCTGTCTGAAATCTACTAGGAGTTTCTGACAAAAAAGAAAATACTGTATTAAGCCTACCTCTGTATAAATATTTGTATTCAGTTATCTCTTCTTTTTGATTATTTAAGGAATAACTTTGTACTTTAGAAAATTGTCTTTGTAAACCTATACTAAATAGCACTTACAAAAAATTACCAAATAGCACTTAGCCCTAAATGCTGAGGAAATTCGACCTATACAGTGTAAAACATTCAAAATCAATCATTGCACCTACATCTGGGTTTGGATCTCATCGTACATACTCATTCATTACACCTCTTCACCTAGCTTCCCTACTTCTCTCTCTCTCTCTCTCTCTCACACACACACACACACCTCTCCCCAGGACACTACACCATGTCTGCTTTCAAAACCAGACTTCAAAAAGAACTCCAAATCTTATACCTTGTTATTTTCCTCCACAATCTCCCTTTATCCCCACCACAAATCCCTCTTTTAGTGGCAATACTGTCATGAAATTTGGATTTCAATCAACCTAACAAACCGTTTCATGCCATTTTGATTTCATAATGGGAGGAATAATGGGGGGTTGCTCCTCTCTCTGTTTTCTTTGATAGTGGGGGCTGGAAGAAAAGTCCCCCATCTGTGTTCACTTCAGCCCTGTAGAAGTGGTTGGCTCTCTTTCTCTCCCGTGTTCTCACTCCTAAAATAAAAATTGAATCTGTACATGTAAAATACAAAACATACCTAGTTAAAAATAATAATGTACCATAGCTGCTAGTAATAATATTGTTAAGTTACTAATATATTTTCTATGGACCAGTTCATTTTTTTATTAATATGGAAAATAAATACTAAGTGTCCAGGTTCTGCCTCTTGGTTTTACTGAGAAGCTCCTCTCCAGGCTGTTGTTAAGAGTGGAGTGGTATGCTGTGTTGGGAGGTGGTATAGGAGAAGTGTAATCGGAGTGGAGGTGATGGAGAGCTGTGTCGGAGTGGAGGTGATGTTTTTTGAGTGAATGGCTGTGTTCGGGTGGAGGTGGTATAGGAGCTTGTGGGTGTGGAGGTGGTATAGGAGAAGCTGTACGTTCGGAGTGGAGGTGATGGTGTTGTGGAGGTTATGAAGCTGTGTCGAGATTGGAGGTGGTATAGGGGAAGCAATGTCGGAGTGGAGGTGGTATAGGAGAAATGTCAAACAGTGGTGGTATGGGAAGAAGCTGTTGGATGGGTTGCTGTGTCGTGGAGGTGATGAGAAGCTGTGTCAGTGAGGTTATGTTTGTGGAATTTATGAAATTGTTAAGCTTGTCCAATTTTATATGGAGCTTTCTCCGGATGGGATAAAGCTTTGTTCCGGAGTGGAGGTGATATCAGGTTGTCGGCCAGAGGTGATAAGTTATGTGGTATAGATGTTTGTGCTGTTCGGTGTGGATTTTGAGTCTCTCTCTCACTCACTCCTCACTCCTCACTCACTCACTCACTCACTCTCCTTATGGTGATGTTTGTTGAGCCTGTACAGAGTTGAGCGCAGGTGATTTCTCTGCTCCATTACACATCCCTTATATACTTTTCAAAAACTACACTCATGCTTTACATACTTCCTGTCTTCTTAGCTGAAATGATGTTGTGCCAGCGCGCACCCGCGGGCAGCTGCAGATAGAATTGGATCACTTAACCCACTGATCACAATTAACCGGCCAAGCAGCCCTGGGCAGCAGGACCAACCTGGGCTGACAGGACCAGCCTGGGTGACAGGGACCAAGCCTGGGTGACCAGTTCGCTGGGCAACAGGACCAGCCTGGAGTAGTCAGGACCAGCCTGGTGCAGAAAGTCCAGCCTGGTACGGACCAGCCTGGGTGACAGACCAGCCTGGGTAGCCAGGACCAGCCTCACAGTTAATACAATAACCCAGCTCAAAAACTCAACTTCATGCTATTTTTATCATTCCAGCACAGAGTTCATTCTCAATGGCACACCCTCCACATAAACATACCTACCCTATTCCTCCCGTCCCAACAAGCAAGAATGCTCTCCAAACACCTCCCAACTACGCCACACTGAAATCTCCACAGCCCCTGCATTTGCCAATCTAACCCCTATAGGGCATTAGGCCAAGTCTACGCTCCTAACAAGGCATCAGGCCAGTCTTTGGTTTAAGTCTAAAAACATCCCCCTAGTAGGCCAAGTCTAGAAACGCTGGCAGACATATTAGGCCAAGTCTAGAAACATACCTTGCCAGAGTCTAAAACAGCCCCTAACATTCCAAAAATCTAAACCCCCTAACAGAGACTTAGGCCAGAATCTAGAAACAGCTCTAACAGAGGCATTAGGCCAATCTCACCCCTTTCTTCAACAATAAATAAACAATGCACTAAATCTTAAAGGAGATGGGTATATAAAATAACATATGAAGATTGATAAATTTGTAAGATTCATTGCTTTTTATTATTATCTAATATTTACCAGTCAAATATACAGTATATAAATATTCATTACTCGAATCAAAAAACAAATGTACTGACAGTCATTTACCTAATTAGTTTATTTATTTCAACATCCAAATCCATAATCCCATCTTGGAATTCAATTACTTCTCTTTATTGTTATAATAGTCTTTTCTAAACTGAGTTTTTTAAAACATCAAAAAAACTCATTTATGTACTGTTTTGGATATCTAGTAGGAAACAGTAGCAACACCTCAGTGATCCTTCATATACTATGTCTGGTTCATCACTAACAACAAAAACCACCACAGAGATTCATTACCACCTACTTCCATTGTCTCATAACTAAACTGAGGCATGTAATGAAGTAGTTCTGAAAACAGTAGTGAGAATTAGTAAGTATTCAACCAATTTACTCAGAGCCTGGGACTGCTGATATTTCTCATCTCCACTGCAAATCATGCTGTTCCTCTCTCTGCCATGCAAACTGCCACCGGGGGAGTGTGTGTGTGTGTGTGTGTGTGTGTTTGCGCGGCTACAATTGGGGTGGTGTTCAAGCCTGCTTTCCTCTCTCCCCCACCACCTCTCCATAAAATATAACTGTCCGAATTAATTCTTACTACCACATCCCCTTCACAGCTTACATAAACTATATTTTCCGTTGGTGAGGAGGGGGGGGGGTTATAGGCAGAAAACAGCGGGGCTGCTGAAATTCACACAACAACAAACGAGAGGGGGAAAAAATTGTCTCTATATCCCTGTGTGTATGTCTGGCACTTTTCAGCATATAAATAATTGCATTACCCTACATGGAAGCGCAAGGCATCCAGTCGGTTTCCGCCTCACTACTTACAAGGAGAGAGAGGGAGCCACTCTGGAGGTCAGCTCTACGAGCGCTATACCGAACACAGAGCCACTCTGGGGGAGGTGCAGCTCTACAGGCTCCTCATAACACAGACAGAGCCCACTCGGTCAAACTCTACAGAAACAGCTATAGGAACGCGGACAGAGCCACTCTGGAGGTCAGCTCTAGGAAGCAGCTATAAACCAGACAGAGACCACTCTGGAATCGCTCTAGGCACTACTACACACGCCCCTCTGCAGGTGCACTCTAGGAACGCTATGGAACACAGACAGAGCCACTCTGGAGGTCCTCCCAGGCCTATACACAACAGAGCCACTCTGGAGGTCATCTAACAGCTATAGGAACACAGACAGACCCACTCTGGAGGTCAGCTCTAACGCTATAGGAACACAGACAGACCACTCTGGAGTCCCAGCTCTAAGGAGGCAGCTATAGACACAGACAGAGCCCACTCTGGGAGGTCAGCTCTAGGACGCTATGGAACACAGACAGGAGGCCACTCTGGAGGTCAGCTCTCAGGCATTTTGCTTCACTAAAGAACACAGACGGAGCCACTCTGAGTCAGCTCTAGGGCAACGCTATGGAACACAGACGAGCACTCTGAGGTCGCTCTACGCTTAACTCAGACAGAGCCACTCTGGAGTCACTCTAGGAACGCTTCACTCAGGACCTCAACCAACCACTCTGGGGTCAGCTCCTAGGAACGCTATTGAACACAGACAAGAGCCACTCCTGGAGGTCGGCTCTAGGAACGTTTACACAGACAGAGCCACTCTGAGGTCTCAGCTTCTAGGAACCCTATAGACACAGCCAACCCTCTGGAGGTCCAGCTCTAAGCCTATAACACACAACCTCTGGAGTTCAGCTCTACCCACTATATACACAGGCCACTCTGGAGGTCAGCTCTAGGTTGAACACAACAGACCCAACTCTGGAGTTCAGCTATGGAACACTGACATAGCCACTCACAGAGGTCAGCTATAGGAACACAGACAGAGCCACTCTGATTCAGCTATAACACAGACAGACCCTCTGAGGTCAGCTATTCTAGGAACACAGACAGAGCCCTCTGGAGGTCGCTCTAGGAAGGCTCCCAACATAGAAACACAGACAGAGCCACTCCGGAGGTCAGCTCTAGGAGGCAGCTATAGGAGACACAGGCAGAGCCACTCTGGAGGTCAGCTCTAACCTATAGCACAACAAAAATCACTCTGGAGTCAGCTCTCAATTAACACACGACACCCACTCTGAGAGTCCCAGCTCTAAGCTTCACACCCGACAGAGCCACTCTGATAATCAGCTCTAGAGCGCTAGCAGGAACACAGACAGAGCCACTCTGGAGGTCAAGCTCTAGGCACGCTATGGAACACAGACAGAGCCACCACTCTGGAGGTCAGCTCCTAGAACGCTATAGGAGCTCAGACAGAGCCACTCTGGAGGTCAGCTCTCAAGGCACGCTATAGAACACAGACAGAGCCACTCTGAATCAGCTCTACAAAGTATAAACCACAGAGCCAGAATACCACTCTGAGTCCAGCTCTAGGAGGCAGCTATAGAACACAGACAGAGCCACTCTGAGTTCAGCTCTAAACCTATAGAACACAGACAACCCAACTCTGAGGTCCCAGCTCTAAGCTATAGGAACACAGACAGACCTCTGAGGTCAGCTCTAGGAAAGCATATAGGAACACGACAGAGCACTCTGAGTTCAGCTCTAAGGATATACAAATTCAGAAAACCCCTCTGGAGAGGGAGTCAGCTCTAGGACTATAGGACTGACAGAGCCACTCATGGAGGTCAGCTCTAGCCAAATCCCAAATACCATTTTACTATTATAATAAAGTCATATCACTAATATAACTAATAATACCTATAAAAGCTACATGACTTGTTAGTTATGCTACTTTATTCTTAAAACCATTACCTAATTACACACTAAGTAGCTATTCATATTGTAACATATGAATGTCTACTACTTAATCTTCTTATGATGCATTAGTTACATAAAGACAAACACACTCTTTCTTCCTCACATTCCACACACACACTGTAAACTCTAACTGACACACAAATTGCAAGTGTATACACACCCGGCTCTCATGGTCAGTCAACAATCAATACATTCAGATCAGCTAGCTTTTCTTCTAATCTCCTTCTAACCATGCTGCAGTTAGAATACCTGCCCTGCGATCGCTAACACAGCGCTAAAGGCAAGGCTAAACTAGGGAATGGAGTAAAAAATCGGGCTGCTTTATTAGCGCTTGGATCATCCAATCTATTTGGCGAATTGTGAGTGTGCATTATGACAGTATTGGAGCTTGTTGCAGAGTGTCCTAGCTATGAATTACAGTGAATCTCACAAAAAACACACCACACAGAGAATGTATGCAAGTGCGTGCTTAGAAACATATCACATTATGTTCATCTATTTTGTCTAAATAACTTGATGTGATTCTAATACTTTGTAGCATTGTAATATATTTTTTTTATTTAAACATCATCTCCCTCCATCTTGGTTCATGTCTGTTGAAATAGTGCAGCCAACACAGCCAATGGTCATCTCTCCATCTTTAGTTCTGTCTATGATGAAATAATGCCAGCCAACCCACAGCCAACGGTCATCTCTCCATCTTTAGTTCTGTCTATGATGAATGTCTTCCTCATGTCATCTCTCCATCTTTAATTCTTTATGATAAATTTCCCCGGCCAACACAGGCAGTCATCCTCTCCATCTTCAGTTCTGTCCTATGATAAATAGTGCAGCCAACACAGCCAACATCATCTCTCTCATCTTTAGTTCTGTCTGTCTATGATGAAATGGGTGCAGCCACACAGCCATGGTCATCTCCCATCTTTATTTCTGTCACTGATGAAATAGTGCAGCCAACCACAGCCAGCGAGTCATCTCTCCATCTTTAGTTCTGTCTATGATGAAATAGTCATAACCAACGGTCATCTCTCTATCTTTAGTTCTACCTATGATGAAATAATGTCACCAACTGTGATCATCTCTCCATCTTTAATTCTGTCTATTCTGACAGACACATACATATATACAACATCAGCTTCAACCTACACGTGAGTCTCTGCAGTTGTGCAGGGGCCGGATAACTACTCCAAATTCTCCTAAACAGTTGGGTGGCTTATGTTAAAATTCTAACATTTCATTTTCTCCCCAGCATACAGCTCATGCATGACATTCCACCAGTCAGCATACCAATTACCTCTCCCCTCAAAACTTGAAACATCTGTGCACTGTGTTGTCATGACAAAACTAAACATTTTAGAGACTTTTATTGTCCCCAGCACAAGGTTGCACACCTGTATAACATCATTGTACAATCAAGCTTTTGATATACCACACCTGTCCGAGAAGGATGGATTATCTTAGCAAATATCTCACTAAAAGTGATGTAAACAAGTTATCCACCAAATTTAGAAATGCATTTTGTCCATCATGAAAGTCTCTCTCAGCTGATCTGAGGAGGGTGAGGAGGGAGGGGGTTGAGGGGAGAGGGAGGGCGGGATCAATAAACCACTGCGGTTTAATAAAGGGAAGGATTGTTATATCAAACAATATCCTTATAAATTATTTCATTTCATAATACCCACTACCACACTGCAGTTCAAAAAGTTAAAAAAAATTTACTAACCTAAGTAAAAAAATATAAAAGTAGCAAAAACAATGCTATATCTGGTTTCAGTCAATGTGTGGGGTACAGATTAGCGAGCTTACATGAATGTACTTACTAATGGTTATATATACTGGCACAGCAGTGTCATAAAACAACAGCGCCCGTAAGTTGACTATAACTGCCATTGATGATTTGTTGCTCCCTTGCATACAAGCAAATAAGGTCTTGATTTACCTAAAACAGCGCCCCCTCAATGCAGCAGCCTCGCATAAAATATAATATTTATGAGCTTAACCTCTAACCTGGCTAATTTGCCATAATAACTAATTTACACTCCAGAGGCTCCCTAATATTGTCGAGTGCAATTAATTTCTATGTATTTCAAATATTTTTAATATTATTTAAATTCATTTTATCCAATCCCATCATATTTTATTTCTTGTAACTTGCAATGCCGTCAATCCAGCCATTAACCCATCTTTGACTTGAATGATAATTTCTATTATTCTATTTATAAGGCAGCACGTGTCATCAGACGGGGATTTTTTTTCATTCACCATCCTTAACTGATGCTTGCTGCATAGTTAATAACTTCAGCAATTATAGCTTCACTTCAAACCTACTCCTTCCCTCAATCCTCATAACCCTATTATTCCCTTTCATACTCAAAATCGAATTCCCTTTTTTTCCTGTTCTCTCTCTGTCTCTCTCTCTGTCCTTAATAATAAACACACCTTAACCCCATTCCTTACCTTGTCTGTTAACTCACTCCAACCCTGTCCATACTACTTATAAACCCTTTATACATATTTAATCAAATACCATCATAATGCAAATACATATCCCAAACATAATGCAAATACATATCCATATTTTCCCTCTTCTCACTTCCCTCACCCTCCCCCCTGTGTGCATCCTCCTCCCTCTCACCTCTCCATCCTCCTCCTCTCCCACCTCCTGTCCATCCCCTCTCTCCACTGTCCATACCCACCTCCCCCTCCTCTCTCTATTCTACCTCACTTTAGTGCGAAAAGTCAAATCAATCCCAAAACAACAGCAAAGACCTTGTGAATTAAACAGTACCAAAGTATCCTATATCCACAGTAAAATATCCTATATCGACACATATCCACCTAACGCTCAGCAACCACTGCTCCAAAACCGCCATGAAAAAACCAGACTACGGTTTTCAACTACACATGGGACAAGATTTATGTCTTTTTGGAGAAATGTCACTCCTGGTCTATAACAAAATAACTGTTTGTCCATAATACCATCGTTATGTTGGGAGGAAAAAATGTAGTGGCTTGCAAGCCGAAAAACACCATCCCTACCGGGGGTGGCAGCATCTGCTGTGGGGGTGCTTTGCTGCAGAGGGACGGTGCATTCACTAGATGGCATCATGAGGAGGGAAAATTATGTGATATATTAAGCAACATCTCAAGACATCGTCGAATTTTGTTTCGCAAAATGGGTCTTCCAAATGACCAACTACCCCAAGCATACTTCCATAGTTAATACAAAATCTTAAACAACATCAAGGCTCTAATTGAGTGCCATCTCAAGCTCTACCTCAATCCTATAGAATGTGTGGTCAAAACTAAAAAGCGTGTGCAGCAGCTACAAACCTGACTCGATTCCTCTTTAAAATTCACCTTATTGTGGGTTGTGGGTCGGTTGTTTACCCAAGTTAAACAATTTAAAACGCAATGCTACAAATATTAACTGTTATTTTCTACCTATAATAAAAAAAAGCTAAATTCCTTCTCTACTACTATTATTCTACATTTCCGTTCTTTGTGATCTAACTACCCTATGGAATTTTTACATTTTCCAGAGAATTGTCAAAAACTGAGTTTAAATGTATTTGTGCTCAAGGTGTATGTAAACTTCCGACTTCAACTGCAAATATGGTGATAATATCTCTCCATACTCCCACCCAACAATACATACATAAATCCCCTTGTTTTATATTTTGTTTTATATTTGTAGTGTTTTAATATGTTTAACCCCAGGAAATATCTCTACTATATCATCTTCTGGGGCTGCCCCCCCCTATCCCACACTAACTCCCATTACCTAACATGGAACACCTGCTATAAATGCTAGTGTGTTGGTAATGAACATCCCACCTCCCTTAGTATTTATTCCTGCTCGTAGGGATGATACATATTTTTTAGTCCTGTTAGCGTCTCTACTTTATCCTCCCTCTCCCTTCTCTAACCTGAAAATGGGCTTTTTATTTATGCTTTTCTCTCTTCACACACACACACCCCCCCCCCACACACACACACCCGCACACACACACAAAGATGGGAAAGAGGTGTCCCCCTCACACACTTGATTTTTCCCTAAAAAAAGGTTGAATAGAGAGAAAAGAAAGACTAACAAAGGGAAAGATTCCTATTCATATATCCTGTAAATTCGTATCACTACCTTTGCGGGGCTCAAGGTTGGGCATTTCCCGTATTAGGTTATCTGTTTCCCATGTGCCACCTATTAGTCCTCCAGCTAAACTAATTTTAATAATTCGATTGTAAAAGTGAAAAAATAAAAAACAGTGATTTGTTGCCATTGTCTAGTCCCCTCCCCCCTCTCAGATACTCACCCGCTTCAGGGGGTGGTAGAGATACATCCTGGTCTTTTTCACTGTCTTGATCGCATCCGGAAATAAGAACCAAGACGAGGTTAATTAGAGGAAGGGTGGTTCTTTCAAAACTAGATTATGATGATAAGTTGGGGGATTTTCACACAATGTAATCCATGAGTTTAGGATTTTCTTTTCTTTTATCTTAAAGCATAATTGAGAAAAATATCAACATGAATATCGAAAATACATAATTTTTGATTTCCTTTTCTATATATGGTTAACATTATCTACTTATCAAAAGTTTCCCAGAATGGGATCTCTGCTAGTTTTAAAGTTATGGCCATTTATATACCTTAATTGGCATAGCTATCAATTAACCAATCACACCCTCCTTTTAATTTATCATTCATTCCTGCAAATCGAGCATTTTCACATTCAATCTACTAGTAATGCTTTCAAATTATCTACTCTAAAGTGCAGAATCCCACTCCTGAAACTTTGGCATGCCAATATAAATATATTATGTTCAACAATATATACTAACAAATCATACTCAACATATACATTTCGTTTCTGATCAACTTTTTATAAAGGTATCAGTCAACTGCAATAAATAAATTAGCCCTCAATCTTATTTCACATGATTGGGAATACGACATCATCTGTTTCACACCTTAAAAGGCAAGGGCGTGGATCAGAAAACCAGTCAGTATCAGGTCTACCTCCATTTGCCTCATGCAGTGTGACACATCTCCTTAGCAAAAGCGAGTTGATCAAGCTGTTGATTGTGGCCTGTGGAGATATATTGTCCCACTCCTCTTCAATGCCAAGGTGCAAAGTTGCTGGATATTGGCGGGAACTAACATGCTTTCATACCATGTCATCCCAAACATCACAAACATAAGCTTAATACGTGACATTATTTTGAGTATGCAGGCCATGGAAGAACCTGACATTTTCAGCTTCCGGAATTGTGTACAGATCCTTAGACATGTGGCAGTGCATTATCATGCTGAGCATGAAGTATGCTTTCAATCCTCGGATCTCAAATCCTTTGTTATCTCAACTTTTTCCCTTTAGTGGTGTGTTCGTATATCCTATTATGCCTTTCCATAACCCCACCGCTGTCCACAATGTTGACATCCAGCAAACCAGTGCTCGCCCACACAACCCATAAACGTGGTCTGAGGTTGTGAGGCCGGTTGGACTTACTGCCAAATTCTCTAAAGCGATGTTGAGTCGGCTTATGGTAGAGAAATGAACATTAAATTATCTGACAACAGCTGTGGTGAATATTCCTGCAGTCAGCATGCCAATTCACCCTCTCTCAAAACTTAACATCTCTTGTGTTGTGTGACAAACTCACATTTTAAGTGGCCTTTTATTGTCCCCAGCACAATGTGCACTGTTATGACATGCTGTTTATCACTAATATACCCCTAAGTGATGATTTGAATGCTCACTAACGGATTAACAAAAATTGTGCAAAGAAATAACTATTTGTGTGTATGAACATTTCATTTTATTTCTGCTCAAGAAACATTGACCAACACTTTACATGTTGTGATTTTTTTTTTTCGTATATATATATATATAAAAAATCCAAATCTAAAAATATATATTTTCAATATTCATGTTTATATTTTCAAATGTTCATACATTATAATCATTTATTAATCATTTCTCATATTACAAATATTATTCCTACAAAGGACCCTTTAATGGATTACATTGTGAAAATACCAAACTCATGTATTTTTTCTGTTCTAAAATCACCCAACTCTTTCCCACCCACATGTTACACAATCTTCTTACACAATGATTTAGCTGTCAACATAATAGCTACATTCAAAAAAACCTCAACCTCTCGTGTACACACCTCCACAGGAACCATGGGACGACACCACCCCTTTTAACAACCTAACCCATCCCATTCTTTTAACTTAACCCTAACAAACAACAAGATCCCCATTCTCATTTAAAACCTTCACCTAACCAAAACAACAAGGATCATTCCTTACCTTACCTCCACAAACCGGCACTATTATTTTGCGTTGTTAGCCAGTACCGAAAGGTCGCTGGTTCTAATCCAGCCGACTAGGTAAAAATCCCTGATGTGTCCTTGAGCAAGCACTTCCTATTGCTCACATTAGTCCTCTATTTATATATTAAAAATTTAACAATCCTCATCCTCATGGTTAAAACCTTAACCTAACCAAACAATTCCTCTGTTAAACTTAACCTACATAAGGATCCCCATTCCTCACTGTTAAAACAAAACAGACATACTTTCAATCATCCATGTTTGAAATACTAAATGTTCAAAGAGCTGTTGGCGCAGCCTCAGTCACTAGCCCGTTTGGGTGGTGGAGTAGTACCTTTGCATTACTGGGCCATACAGGCATTGAGGGCATCTCGACATTTAAACAGCATGAAGGCAAAAGATTAAAGACCCCGGAGAGCACCCGATTGATTCATTATACATCAAAGGGGGAATGATAGTCAATCTGCCTCCCTGAAATAAAGCGCTTCCCTCCATCTCATCTAACTAACTGCTCTAGATGTAATGAGAACGTGGGTTAACTTAATACCATGTGGGTTTGGTTGATCACATTTGATGTTTTAGAGGGCAGAGATGAGAGTAATATGGGGTGTGTGTTGTGGTCCAGCAGTGGTTGGCTTTATGGTGATTGTGCTGTAGCTCTCCAATCTGTGTAAAATGGCTGGCTGTGGGTTGATGCTGAAGTGGTGCAGTGCGCCCTCTGCTGGTGAGGAGTTGTATATCATTGGTGAGGAAAAGGGGAAAGCCAATTATGTCACTGTAAGTAAGTTGATTCCACCCTAGCCTAGGTCACCAATCTGTGCCTCTCTGGGGGAAAATACCAGTCAAATTACAACAACAACAAAAGTACAAGTACTCTGAAAAGCTACTAAATGACACTAGCAAGAGTAGTTGTAATGAGTTACTTTACACCTTCTGCCGATGGTTTCTCTGGGAGACGCCAGCCGTTGAACACGTGTTTTATGGACTAGTTGAATTGGAATGACCACAACTTGAACAAGAGCCACTCGGCAGTCAAAAACAATATTCCGGAGCGACGGTTAATTCCATAAATTTTTCCAGACTCTCGGTTTGTCCCTTGAGTGTTTTCTTGGCTGAGAGGCGGGGAAAAGACTTGAGACGTGTTTGGTGTGTCACGCAGCCAGACTGAGGTGTGTGTCCTGTCTTAAGTGTCTGTGGTTCCTACACTAACCAAGAGAGCATCACATAGCCTTCAGAGAGAGCTAAGTGCTAGGTGTGTCCTAGCATGTACGTACGTGTCCCAGTGTCCAGAAGCGTGTGTGTAGGCAGTCGCGGTCACACTAACCTGCTCCTTGTATTCTCCTGAGACAGACAGTCAGTCATGTTGGCACAACCCAGCAGGCAGCCGGTGGGGTAGTCTTTAGGAAACGTAGGATCTGGGGAGAAGGGTGGTCG
Organism: Coregonus clupeaformis; assembly: GCF_020615455.1. Classification (NCBI taxonomy): domain Eukaryota; kingdom Metazoa; phylum Chordata; class Actinopteri; order Salmoniformes; family Salmonidae; genus Coregonus; species Coregonus clupeaformis. The sequence continues at coordinate 102,749 of NW_025534513.1, read as the reverse complement.
GTGAGAGTCAACAGTATGTTTATATGCATCCTAATAATCTGTTATTCATTGCAGTGTGTGTGTGGGGGGGAGGGATAAAGAGAAAGTGGGAGATAGAGTGGTAGCCTGTGTGTGTGTGTGTGTGTGTAACCATGTGTACCTCTTGTAGATCTGAAGGAACATGTTCTCCACCTGAGTGACCTCTTCAGGGGTGGGCCTCTTGGCTGCAGCTGCCTATCCACAGGAAGGCCCGGTGGGACGCACCAGCTCCGCCCCCTCCACCCTGGACACACATAGTATCATACAATATTAATATGCCATTTAGCAGCTTTTTATCCAAAAGTGACTTACAGTCACATCCGTGCATGCATTTTACGTCCGGGTGTTCCGGGAATCAAACCCACTATCCTGGCATTGCATTCGCCATGTTCTACCTAACTGAGTTACAGAGGACCATGTTCTACTAACTGAGATACAGAGGACCATGTTCTACTAACTGAGATACAGAGGACCATGTTCTACTAACTGAGTTACAGAGGACCATGTTCTACTAACTGAGATAGAGGACCATGTTCTACTAACTGAGATACAGAGGACCATGTTCTACTAACTGAGTTACAGAGGACCATGTTCTACTAACTGAGATACAGAGGACCATGTTCTACTAACTGAGATACAGAGGACCATGTTCTACTAACTGAGATACAGAGGACCATGTTCTACTAACTGAGATACAGAGGACCATGTTCTACCAACTGAGCTACAGAGGACCATGTTCTACTAACTGAGCTACAGAGGACCATGTTCTACTAACTGAGCTACAGAGGACCATGTTCTACTAACTGAGCTACAGAGGACCATGTTCTACTAACTGAGTTACAGAGGACCATGTTCTACTAACTGAGATACAGAGGACCATGTTCTACTAACTGGATACAGAGGACCATGTTCTACTAACTGAGATACAGAGGACCATGTTCTACTAACTGAGATACAGAGGACCATGTTCTACTAACTGAGTTACAGAGGACCATGTTCTACTAACTGAGATACAGAGGACCATGTTCTACTAACTGAGATACAGAGGACCATGTTCTACTAACTGAGATAGAGGACCATGTTCTACTAACTGAGATACAGAGGACCACATACATCAGTTTTACCCCTTCTTCTTTTTAATGTCTAGTCAAAAGGCTGCCTTTTGGTGCCTTTGACCAATAACAAGGCCAATAGTGATGCTTTTGACCAATAACATAGCCCATTGTTGTTGTGTGTTTTGTTCCTACCAATGCCTTTGCAGGGCCTATTGTTAGAGTGTGTTATGTACTTCCTGATGACCAGTAGGGGATGTTTTTTTACCAATGGCATGGCCAGTAGGGATGTTTTTGACAAATAGCCTGGTCAGTAGGGATGTTGTTGACCAACAGCGAGGCCCATTATTAGAGTTTTCTGTACCTCTTTATTCCTTTGACCAGTAGCGAGGCCCATGGTTGGTGCATGCTGAGGCACCAGCCCCCGTCGGCCATCTCCTGCAGCTCTTTGTCCTGCAGCCGGAGTCTGGAGCGCTCTGGGCATGCAGCGCCGTCCCCCTCCGTACCGACAACACCTTTATCCTGGGATCTCCGAGGCCACTGCCCACGTCCACCCACTGGAGATACATGGAGAAGGATATGAGTAGAGATTCACAGAATTATGATAACAAAATGTTTGCAGCTGTAGAGGGATTTACCAAGGTAAATACACACGCCACAACATTATGAGCAAATACTGTGTGTGTCCTACCTTTGGTGCAGCCTGTACTATGTTGGGGTTGACCAGCTCTGCAGGTGCTGCCGTCCCCGCTGGTCCCTCAGGGCGTTGTGGAGACTTCACCTTGGTGCCTGTGTTGAGGGCCTTGACCGTCTCGTCAAACCTAAAAAACACCAAGGAGTGTGGTAATAAAGTTTTTTTAGGTGCCTTGTTTAAAGCTATACACACTTTAACCCATCTAGCTGTAACAGTGTAGATACATTAGCAGGAGAAATGAAGTTTACCACTGTGTTGTGAAAGTCTGAAGGGTGTATTAAACACCTCCTCTTGTTTATGTAACCCGGCTCACAATAATGGCTGGAACGGAGTGAATGGAATGTCATTAAAACATATAGAAACCATGTCTTTGATCCCATTCAGCCTATTGTGCTCCAACCATTACCACGAGCCCATCCTCCCCAATTAAGGTGCCACCAACCTCCTGTGGTGTCCATTGACATGTTCTCAAGTCATTCACTCACTTCTTGTAGTAATGACTGTTACTCTCTCCCTCGTCAAGCACCTGTCGGCCTGCGAAGTCCAGCGTGATCTTCCTGTCCTTCCTGGAGGCGTGGCGAAGCTCCCCGTAGCTCCTCCTCCTTCTTTCTCAGGTGCTCGCGCTCGCTAGGCAACAGCCACTGGTTGGAGTCGGTGGCAAAGTAGTCGGACTCGTCATCCAGGACCTGCGTTCGCGCTGTACTGTCGATTAAACGTTGGGGGAAAGTTATGAAGAAGGTAATGTCACTCCTGTCAGCGGCATATAATGACATAGCCTCCAAATATAATGACATAGCCTCCAAATATAATGACATAGCCTCCAAATATAATGACATAGCCTCCAAATATAATGACATAACCTCCAAATATAATGACATAGCCTCCAAATATAATGACATAGCCTCCAAATATAATGACATAGCCTCCAAATATAATGACATAACCTCCAAATATAATGACATAGCCTCCAAATATAATGACATAGCCTCCAAATATAATGACATAGCCTCCAAATATAATGACATAGCCTCCAAATATAATGACATAGCCTCCAAATATAATGACATAGCCTCCATATATAATGACATAGCGTCCAAATATAATGACATAGCGTCCAAATATAATGGCATAGCCTCCAAAAATAATGACATAGCCTCCAAATATAATGACATAACCTCCATATATAATGACATAACCTCCATATATAATGACATAGCCTCCAAATATAATGACATAGCCTCCAAATGCATCAGGAAGAAAGTATAAAGAATGTGTCTTTAAACAGAGAAAGAGTGAAACCACATTAAATACTATATGCACACTACATCCCAACCTGTTCTTGTCGTATTCCAGCAGTTTGTCTTTATGTTGAAGGGCCTTTTCTAACCCTGCCTTCATCTTAGCCTCTTGGTGTGGAAGATAGTCCCTCTCCGATGCCCCCTCTGTGAGACAGACACACACGGGCACACAGACATTACTATATAATTCAACAACTCTCTACTACGCTACGTAGATAGATACTACTGTTGCCTTGTCTCACCCATGAGTTTCTTGCGCAGTTTCTGACTTTTGTTGGAGTCTCGTTGCAGAATCTCTTGCTCCTCTTTGGTGCATACCTGGTGAATTCATAGAAGAATACGAGAAACCAGGGGAAAATACTTCTGAGAGGCCAAATTGAATTTGAAAGAACTTACTGGGGAAACATACAACAAGCATAAAGTTAGAGGTCAGGTAATTTCAAACTCAGAATGGTCGTTTTCTCACCAGGGTGCCACAGAAGATGCAGGGCCCTGATCCCTCCTGCTCACACACGTCGTCCGCAGATCATGCAGTTGTTGATGAGGTTGTGCTTCTGGGCCAGACATTCGCAGGAATGACGCCCGGGCAGCAGGATAGCCAGCTTGTCCTGGCCCTCTTTATTGTGGAGGCTCACAAACGTATTCTTCTTCTTCTTCTGTGACGAGGAGCTGCCGCTCTCCTGGGCCTTCATCAGGTCGATGGGAGTTTTCACCACCTCAGGCTCAGGCACTGCTTGACTAACAGCCATCACCTCTTGCTTGTTCCTGCCTTTGCGCTTGGATTTCTTCTGGGAGTCCTTGGACATGTCTGGAGCATCTAGAGAAGCATACGACTGGTTAGCATTCCCTCTCATGCATGTAATTGTTACTGTGTTTGGATAGTCACTTATCAAGGACAGGATGGACATCACAACAGTCTTGAGTCTCACTCGCATCGTACAGTTGGCATACTGTATTAGGAACCATATAGCCTGACAAAAAAATTACTCATAAAAGATATTACAACTGAAAAAATAAACATATTAAACAATATGGTAACAGGTCAGTGTCAATGAGACAACAGGTCAGTGTCATTGAGACAAGAGGTCAGTGTCAATGAGACAAGAGGTCAGTGTCAATGAGACAAGAGGTCAGTGACAATGAGACAAAGAGGTCAGTGTCAATGAGACAAGAGGTCAGTGTCAATGAGACAAGAGGTCAGTGTCAATGAGACAAGAGGTCAGTGTCGATGAGACAAGAGGTCAGTGTCAATGAGACAAGAGGTCAATGACAATGAGACAAGAGGTCAGTGTCAATGAGACAAGAGGTCAGTGTCAATGAGACAAGAGGTCAGTGTCAATGAGACAAGAGGTCAGTGTCAATATGGCATTTGAAGAAGGCCTCCTACCTGTTCCTGACAGAGAGCTCATGGGGAACAGCCCAGCGCTGTCAGGAGTTAGTGTCTGAAACCGCTGCCATCTGTCAAGGAGTTCATCTATAAACTGCTTCTTCCTTCCGTCAGTGCCCTGAAGGAGGTCCCCAACATACTCTGCAATCTCGTCCGCATTGTCGATGGACAGAATATACCTGTTGAGAGTGAGAAGAATGTCAATGGCATTGATAAGCTTTTATAGCTAGCCTAGATAGTAGAGTTCATTGTTGAAATGTTGACCTATGACAGCTAGGCCTACTTTGGTCAACCTGATTTATGTCCATCTCATAGTCAGTCAGTCAGTCCGTCAGTCTACGCTTTGGCTTAGTAGACCATGATTTTGATGACGTGACATTAAGATATGGCCACCTGAAAAGCCAGCTAGCTGGCAGGCAAGTGCAAATGGCTGCATATCGAGCTAGCTGAATGAACTGGGAAGATTGACAAGTTCACAGACCTAATAGTAATAATGACGTCGTTGACAATTGTATTAACTTTTACAAGAGAGAGGCAACTGTCAAAAGACAGACATCTAGCAATGGCTAGCTCACTATTTTAAATCAACATTTAGTTAAGGTTAGCTACTTACTGGACTATGTCTTCACTGGCCTCCAATCCAAAGTTGTGGTGCAACTGGTCCACACACCATCGAAGCAAGGCATCCGACATTATGAAAGATAAAGCAACTTTAATATGGCAATTTCAAGATAAGGATGTTACCTACTCCTGTTGTAAGCCGGTTGAATAACAAATGCGCACGCAGAGTGCAACAAATAATCCCTTCCCATCGGAAACAGTGTACTGAAGGAGACTGAAGGTTCCGCCTAACTTTTACAGAAAAGTATGTCAATGACTACATACAATACGAAACATTAGAAAATGTCAGCATATCATCAATTCACACGTAAGGTGAACATTTCCATTATACAGTACAACAACAATTTACCACCCCATCTTTATTACAGCAAGTCACGTCCCTCTTCTGCCTATAAGCTTGATTCAGCATTACGGTCACTAGGTGGCAGTTTAGGAATAGACAAAACCTCTGTGAGAATGAACCATATAGATGCTATTGAGATTGCAACGTTGTATCTGCCCCATTATGGCGTCTGTGAGAGAAAGGGCTACTTCTAGAGTCGGTAAACAAACTGAAAGGTGCATACTGCCACCTGGAGTGTGTTATTTGAACGGGTATAAAGTCAAGGTTGGCAATTTAATGCCACCTGCAGTTATGGAATGTTTGCTCACGAGTATAATTATTTGGCTGATCCCTCCTGAGGACCTGGATGGAATTATGTGATCCTTCCTTTACCCATAGGAAGTCCTACAGTTGACTACTAAAAATGTTGAAAGTCCTGAATGGCGCTGCCCATTTTTAAACAGGCTTTTTGGGCTCTAGAGCCCTCTATACATCTCTGTGGAATGAACATCTCAGTGAACTGGTATCTCTTGCATGCAATAGGTATTCTCAATCCAAGACCTAGGGCATGTGGGGAGCCTGGGAGGCAACGTGTCTGCCTACAGAGACTATGCAATAGGCATAGCCTACTTTCCATGAAAGTTGAGTTAGGTGTAATTAAATACGCTAGAAATTAGTATGTAGAGGTCTAGCTCGCCTAAAGTTAACCGGAGAATATCAAATAGCCTCAAATAATGTAGTTTTAAAAATCTGCCTTTACAAAATGTTTATACAGTAAGTAACTAGGCCTATATAAATGCCCTAATCAGAAAGATTTTTTCAGAAGTTTGTCAGTCGTAGATCCACCTATGACTCAATCTGAAATCAATAGACACAATTCCAACTTCATCATTGTCCTTGCAGGGAGAATAAAACTTATAGGCACGTCATTGTTATATAGTAGATAACAAATACTCTTTACAATGTATTTTATGGGCCATAGTTCCAGTACTTCAAGTCTGATTTGTTCAACATTATACTGCCAGCATGATTATGGAAAGGGTTGCCAAAATACTAAGTGGGATGTGCCTATGCATTATTGCAGCGTTAAATTATCCAGTGCTCAAATTCTCTTTTGATAACAAAGATTTATTTAAGAAATGCGTGTTAGTGGTTTGTCACACTCAGCATATATTTCGCACAATCCACTTAGTTTCCTTCTTAGCATAATGGCTCTGTTGAATAAGCTCCAAGTGAAATCTTGACTATCTGCTGTGCTTGACTTGGACTGAAATAGGTGCCAATACTAATGTTGGGTGCCGGTACTGTTTATATTTAGGTGCAGGAGCTCCACAATACTTTTGAGCTAAAATTCTATAAGATGAACATGAGCTCTGCAATACTTCTGAGCTAATATTTTATAAGAGGAACGGAAGCTCCAAAATACTTTTAGGCTAATATTCTATAAGAGGAACAGGAGCTCTGCAATACTTTTAGGCTAATATTTTATAAGAGCAACAGAAGCTCTTGCAATACTTTTTTAGGCTAATATTCTATAAGAGGAACAGGAGCTCTAGCAGTAGAAACATGTATATGCCGGTACTCAGCTCCGGTGAGCTCCTGCCCAAGTCAAGCTCTAACTATCTGACAAAGGGGGTTTATATTTAATAAATCATGTGCTGCTGGCTACAAATGGCATCCCAATGTTGTAAACAATGGCATTTTAGAGCTGTATTTCAGAATCATTATGCTCAGTCTGATTCTTAAAATGGATTGCAATTGAAAGAAACACAACAGCGTTATAGCAATATGTTTCCATCCTATGTATTTCAAAAAGTGGATAGCCAACAGCTTTATCCATTCATAATCATAACATTGTAAAAGTAGCTTAAAGTAAGATAAAGTTATTATAAAGTACATGCCATATCTTACTGATAATTATTTTTTGCTCTTTAATACCCATGTAAGCAACGACTACATTTCTGAGGGGTCACCATATCGGGTTTGCTGCTGCTGTTTGAAGACAATATGAATATTATATGTTGTGTAGGTGATCATGTAATAAAGTGTAGGCTCTTTTTGATGAACTGAAGTGCTGAAAGTATAGTAACATTAACTGTAATATACTGCGTAAATATTCCACATACTTAGTAAATGATAATGAAACTGTCATTAAATCAAGACACATTGTAGTTCACACCTAGAAAAAAAAATAATAATAATAATAATAGCCTTTAGCAGACGCTTTATCCAAAGCGTTACAGTCATGTGTGCATACATTTTTTGGTGTCCCTTACGTCCTAAATACATTTATTTGTGAGAGTCCACAAATCATAGATGATGTGGCACACATACTTGATAATAGAATAGAAGAAGAAGAAGCTTCAATCAAAACAGGTTCAATTCCATCCATGTGTTTTAGAGTTTTAAAAGGGGGAGAGATTATTGCACCACAATAATCAGTCCTCAAATTCCATGTACAGCATCTACAGTAAAACTGTCAAAAATAACAAAGCAAAAAAAAAAAGGGGGGCAACAAACCCTTTTTTAATAAATGTTTCTGGATGTCTTTGACTGACATTTGCACCCGACTAATTTATGTCCATTATCCATTTCGGTTGATATGTTATGAGTTACAATTCGTATGATATGTTTAGAATTTGCTAAACGTACAGTAGGTTACGAATTTGCAAAAATGTACAATGTGTTACGAATTTGCAAAATGTATGATATGTTTACGAATTACAATTTGTTGTGGCTAACATTAGCTAGGCTAGGGGTTAGTGTTAGGGGTTAAGGTTAAGGTTAGCTAACATGCTACGTAGTTACAAAGTAGCTAAAAAGTAGTAAGTAGTTGATTAGCTAAAATGCTAAAGTTGTCTATAATGACATTCGAACATACAACCTTCGTGTTGCTAGACGTTCGCATTATACTACTAACATCCACCCTCCTTTTGTGTTTGCCTTATGTAACCTTCTGTCTTATCTAACCATACCAAACCTAACATATCGTACCAATTTGAGTGTCCCAGATTTACATTTACTATCTTACGTCTGCTCTATTAGATCAAGCTGATGGAGGACATCTTCTAGTGATGATTTATAAGTCCAAGCACTACATTGCATGGAAATGATCAGTAAATAAACAAACAGGAAATAAAATCAGTTTAAAAAATTTACAGGTACAAACAAACTGATGGAGTGTTGTGTTTTATTCTTGTAGACATAATAATAATAACGATGCAATAAAGTTGCCAAAACTCAAAAAGGTATTTTTGCGATGGATATTTTCAATTCACAGAAAACAACACACTAGATACCGCCACACTATCTACAAACACAAAACCAACATAACTTTGACAGAAACCTTGAACAGAAGGTATCCAGCAATTGTTCTTTACACCACATAAGAGAAAACGATTGAACCACTTTGAACTGAGAGCGTTATAAAGGGTAGCCAATAAGCAATTACCCAAGTGGACAAAAACACATTGGATTCAATTGAAGTAACCTTGGTATTTATAATGCTATACAAGGCATCACTCTTCATTGTTGGTTGGCTATAACATCTAATGCCTAGATTCCTTTAAGCCAGTTACATACACCACGATTTTCCACCAGATCCAATGTTAATATGATGTCCTGCTGCGTCCTGCAGGGAAATAGTTGAGTGTGAAAAAGCTGTACATCTTGTAAATTGAAGATTTATGCAGACATAATGTGTTCTATCTCTATATCACAGACAAATATTCAATCATTTGATATAAGTAATCTATGTGTTTTGTAATGTGATTATGCAACCGTAAGATTTCAAAACCATGTAGTGTATTTAGTGGATAAAGCATGTGAACATTTCAAGCTCTTAGGTAAAGAAGTCTTTGGAAATGGCTTCCACAAAGTTAGAGTGCCGACATGAGGATACCGATCGTGCAGAGGATGGTGAAGAGCGAGAAGGCCATGAGACAGAGCCGGTCGATCACTGACGCCGCAAACTTCCACTCGTTGCACACCAACTCATCCTCGTCATGGTCGCGGAAACGCTTGGCGATGTAGCGCACCTCATCCAGGATCTTGGCCAGATCGGGCTCCAGGCTCCCCGCCGAGGAGGTGGGCCGCGTGGGCAAGAGCACCTCGTCCTCCCCCCCACCACACACCAGACGGCCACACAGGACCCCGGAGTCGGGGGAGGTGGTGGCTGGAGCATAGTGCATGCTCTCCAGGCCGATGTAGAGCATGTTGCCGTTGGTGGAGTGCGGGGCCGAGGCGCTGGCGTTCAGGTCCATGCTGGTGAGGCTCCCACGGGGATGCTTGTTGTGGCAGGCCGGGCGTACACGGTCCTCACCGGGCCGCTTCATACGCAGGAACCAGGCGCACCAGTTGAGCAGGATCACCCGAGTCTTCACACAATCAGAGAGTAAAACCAGAATGAATGTACTGTTCACGGCAGCGTACTGACTGGAGATAGTAAGAGAGAGAATATGAAACTTTTACTCAAATCCTCCCTGCATGACTCCTTTGAACGAGGTGTCCTGCAGGGGCACGATGGCACAGCAGTGGTGACGATCACTATCATGGCTGCCTAATCCTCCCCTGCTTCTAATTGTCCAACTGTATTCCTCAGCCCTCCACTGTAATAGCCAATGTGGTGAGTGTTCTAGCACAAAATGGCTGCTGTCCATCACTCAGATTGGTGCTACACATTGTTAGTGAATGACTTCCCCCTTACCAGGCAAAGGGCTTTGAGACCTATTAGAAAGCACCCTACCCCTGAGAGGCTTTCTTTGGCAGAATCACAACAATGAGGAGTCTGGATATAGAAATAGTGAGTGACTAATAAGATTTCATTGTAATTTCACATAATGGGTTTGTGTAAAATGCACTCACCCACTTAGGCATCTTGCTTCCATCGGGATCGTGATGGTGGTATTGTAAGACCAGAACCGTGCAATCACAGAGAGACCCACAATGACCATGGTGGTGGCAAAGTACTGAGCTACAATACAGAGAGAGACAGAGAGAGAGACAGAGAGAGAGACAGAGAGCAAGAGATGGTGGACAGAGGACTAGAGGATAAATGACAGAACAGCAGAGGTTCTCATTTGTCACTCAATGTATTTCAGGCTGAGAAATAGCCCCCCACACAATTGAGTGGTTTAATAATACAAAGATTAGGAACTTTACACTATGCCACTTCCAAGCCTCCAATAGTTCTTCCTCTCCTGAAGATGGTGAAATTATACTGTTGGCCTTTTCAAAATGGCAGCCATTACATTTCAGTCATTTAGCAGACGCTCTTATCCAGAGCGACTTACAGTTAGTGAGTGCATACATTTTTCATACTGCCCCCCCGTAGGGAAACGAACCCACAACCCCTGGCGTTGCAAGCGCCATGCTCTACCAACTGAGCTACAGGGGACCCATTACAATTGTCATTTCCAATTTAAAAATAGACAATCTTACCGATTAAAGGTACTGAGTCAGAGGTTGCAGGCATGATCTCTGCAACCAGCAACATGAAGACGGTCAGTGAGAGCAGCACTGTTATCCCTAGAACGAAACATAAATGAGTTAGCACAAAGGAAGGGGTTAATGTAGTCTGTGTGATTAACAGTATGGTTATTTTGGAATGCGAAATAATCCTTAAAAAGGTATTTTAAACAGACATTACACATTTCAACAAACACCATTTTACACGAAGGCCTACCATTATTTTGCACATTTCTGAGTTGTTGTTTTTTTACAAAATGGCTTGCTATGAATACCAATCTATAATTTATTCAGGTGGAATCATCTGCTGTATTGTGTCACATTGCAGCATATTATCCCTGTGTACCCAAAGGGTTCAACTGGATTTCACCAAGATATATTGCGTGTCATTGTATTCTGTTCTATTCTAGTCTGCATTTCACTGTCCTCTGTTCTATTTTTATTCCATCCATGTAATCAAACAGTATTCCGTTTTATTATTATGCTAATTTACACAGTCTTCCGTTTCATACTTTTGTCAGAATCCAGTGCTGCTTCACTGGGTTTTAGCCTACAATGACAGAGGGATCTGAAATAGCAACATCTACTATTGTGGTTCATCCTCATACTGCCTTGAGGCTTACAGGGTTTGAGTGGAGATGTGGGAACAACATCAAACACCTGTGGGTAGAGATTTAACGCAATCCCCACTGAAGCTTGCTAATGAGCTGGCTGGGTCTCTAAGCCACTGAATTCCAGGGATAGGACGGGGGCTGAATATCTCTAAGTGATTAGGTGTCAATTCCTGGGTATCTCAAAGCACACTGGCACACCTTTCACTCGCTAGGAACTCCTCTTCTGTGTATTCCTGCCTGTAACCATAGCAACAGCTACTTCCCCTTATCTCTGAGGCCCTACTTGTCAGAGGTCCATGTCTCTCTCAGGAAATGTGAATGGTACACATGAGTACTTAAAATGTCAAACTTGTTTTCAGTATGATTTGCCAGCCAACTCAGTAAATAAGGCGCTTGGTAGCTATTTCAATCTAAGACAAAAAGTAGCCATATATCCTGAGGAGGTCCTCTGTAGCTCAGTTGGTAGAGCATGGCGCTTGCAACGGCAGGATAGTGGGTTTGATTCCCGGGACCACCCATACGCAAACAATTTATGTACGCATGACTAAGTCGCTTTGGATAAAAGCATCTGCTTAATGGCATATACTATTACAAGTTATAAATTAACACATTGCAAAAGGGAAATGTCGAAAATATTTATATCTAATCCCCTCAGAGTCTGAGCATGGCTGAACTAAGAAAATAAAACAAATATATTTAGACTAAAAATAAAGACAGACCGTAGAAATATAATTATTAACGGCGAGTTGAAGCACAACTCGCCTCACTGGAAATCAGCCAGGCATGTCCAAAATAAGACTTAAACTGAGCAGACAGCTCGCTGATTTAATTTCCGATAGATCGTAGAGCATCAGTGAGGCTTGACCAGTGACTCACTGTCAGGGGTTGTCGGTTGCGTCCCAAATGGCACCCTTTTACCCATAGGGCTCTGGTCAAAAGTAGTGCACTATAAAAGGGAATAGGGTTCCATTTGAGACACAGAATCATGTTGGCAGGTGTGTGCACTGCACACCCAAGGACAACAACAGTGTTGACCCTGCCTGAATATTCCTGTCTCTCTTTCCCCTGATCAATAGTCCCTGGCTCTTTTTAAGTCAGCCATGGCAATTTCCTCAGAAGGAACTGAAACTGAATACATCTTCCTATGTGCATTGATCACTTCTAAAAAGGCTGACAGATAATGGTGTTGGTTGGTTGATACAGTAAGTCTTGGATTATATAGGCAGATGGGGTTTTGTGATGGTCACACTTTCAACTAAATTTGATTTATAAATCCTTCATGTTGCATAGTGTGTAAATACTGAACTAAAAATAAACATGGCAGTATTAAATTACAGACATTACAGCAAGAGGTTTTTTTCTTTGTTTGAAGTTTGACTGACTACATCAAACACATTTCCTGCTTCCCCATCACCCCTCTAGACACCCAAACAGCTGCCACACACACACAGCTCTTTTGGAGAAACACTGGGTTAATTAAGGAAACCATCTGCATTGCAGGCTCCTAATCTTTCCAATGAGACGTGTAGACATACATAAATGCGCCCGGCATGCCTTGATGCCTTATACAGCTCCAAGTCAGCACTCAGCCAGGTTCTGAGAAATGGAAATAGGATTGTCAATATGATTCTCCTAGCACTGAATGATACAGCAGAGTCATCTGAAGACTGAAGCCTGACTTCTGAGAGGTGCATAAGAATTTGCTTTATCACCAACTGCTGGAGCTTTTTCATGAATATTTCTTCCAGTGGCTGGTTTCCCCTCAGTGAGTATTGAGTAAATACTGAGTTATAAACTCAGAATAATAATAATTATAATAATACGTGCATTACCTTGTGAGGAGTATAGGGTCTCTTGCCTGGCATGTAGTTTGATGGCTGTATAAAATCCTAGCTTGAAATATATGCTTAATCGCCACACAAATCTCCCATTGACATCACTGGCTCTGATGCTCGTCGGATGTGGCAGGGCTTGAAAACTATTACAGACTACAAAGGGAAGCACAGCCGCAGCTGCCCAGTGACACAAGCCTACCAGACGAGCTAAACCACTTCTATGCTCGCTTCGAGGCAAGCAACACTGAAGCATGCATGAGAGCACCAGCTGTTCCGGATGACTATGTGATCACGCTCTCCGTAGCCGATGTGAGTAAGACTTTTAAGCAGGTCAACATTCACAAGGCCGCAGGGCCAGACGGATTACCAGGACGTGTACTTCGAGCATGTGCTGACCAACTGGCAAGTGTCTTCACTGACATTTTCAACATGTCCCTGACTGAGTCTGTAATACCAACATGTTTCAAGCAGACCACCATAGTCCCCGTGCCCAAGGACTCTAAGATAACCTGCCTAAATGACTACCGACCCGTAGCACTGACGTCTGTAGCCATGAAGTGCTTTGAAAGGCTGGTCATGGCTCACATCAACAGCATTATCCCAGAAACCCTAGACCCACTCCAATTTGCATACCGCCCCAACAGATCCACAGATGATGCAATCTCTATTGCACTCCACACTGCCCTTTCCCACCTGGACAAGAGGAACACCTACGTGAGAATGCTATTCATTGACTACAGCTCAGCATTCAACACCATAGTGCCCTCTAAGCTCATCACTAAGCTAAGGATCCTGGGACTAAACACCTCCCTCTGCAACTGGATCCTGGACTTCCTGACGGGCCGCCCCCAGGTGGTAAGGGTAGGTAACAACACATCTGCCACACTGATCCTCAACACGGGGGCCCCTCAGGGGTGCGTGCTCAGTCCCCCTCCTGTACTCTCTGTTCACCCATGACTGCATGGCCAGGCACGACTCCAACACCATCATTAAGTTTGCCGACGACACAACAGTGGTAGGCCTGATCACCGACAACGATGAGACAGCCTATAGGGAGGAGGTCAGAGATCTGGCCGTGTGGTGCCAGGACAACAACCTCTCCCTCAACGTGACCAAGACAAAGGAGATGATTGTGGACTACAGGAAAGAAAAGAGGACTGAGCACGCCCCCCATTCTCATCGACGGGGCTGTAGTGAAAAAGGTTGAGAGCTTCAAGTTTCTTGGTGTCCACATCACCAACAAACTATCATGGTCCAAACACACCAAGACAGTCGTGAAGAGGGCACGACAAAGCCTATTCCCCCTCAGGAGACTGAAAAGATTTGGCATGGGTCCTCAGATCCTCAAAAGATTATACAGCTGCACCATCGAGAGCATCCTGACTGGTTGCATCACCGCCTGGTATGGCAACTGCTTGGCCTCAGACCGCAAGGCACTACAGAGGGTAGTGCGTACGGCCCAGTACATCACTGGGGGCAAAGCTTCCTGCCATCCAGGACCTCTATACCAGGCGGTGTCAGAGGAAGGCCCTCAAAATTGTCAAAGACTCCAGCCACCCTAGTCATAGACTGTTCTCTCTGCTACCGCACGGCAAGCGGTACCGGAGTGCCAAGTCTAGGTCCAAAAGACTTCTCAACAGCTTCTACCCCCAAGCCATAAGACTCCTGAACAGCTAATCATGGCTACCCGGACTATTTGCACTGCCCCCCCCACCCCATCCTTTTTACGCTGCTGCTACTCTGTTAATTATTTATGCATAGTCACTTTAACTCTACCCACATGTACATATTACCTCAACTAGCCGGTGCCCCCCGCACATTGACTCTGCAACGGTACCCCCCTGTATATATAGCCACCCTACTGTCACTTTATTTTACTTCTGCTCTTTTTTTTCTCAACACTTTTTTTTATTGTTGTTTTTACTTTTTTGTTAAAAATAAATGCACTGTTGGTTAAGGGCTGTAAGTAAGCATTTCACTGTAATGTCTGCACCTGTTGTATTCGGCGCATGTGACCAATAAAATTTGATTTGATTTGATGGGTGATGTCTGTGAATATCATGATGTTTGTACTTTTCATGTTAGAATTTGTCATGAGAACCCCACACCCCTAGTGTTGATTTAATAACAGGTGTTGATTTAATAACCTATTTATGTTTAAATGTCCAATAATAGTCATCCATCCACCCACATACCCACCCATGCACGCACCCATCCACTCAACCACCCACCCACTCATCCACTCATCCACCCACCCACTCATCCACCCACCCACTCATCCACTCATCCACCCACCCACTCATCCACCCACCCACTCATCCACTCATCCACCCATCCATCCACGGAGCTGACCCAGTGATATCTTCTCCCCAGAGTCAGCAGGCAGCAGGAAGACGAGTAGGGCCAAGGTGGAGATGAGAACACAGGGGATGAGGAGGTTGAGGCCATAGTAGAGGGCGTCTACGCATCACCACAGTAAAGGTTACGTCAGGGTAAGGCTCCTTACAGCAGTCGTAGAAGCGCTCGTTCCTGCGCCCGGGCACCTCTGTATCATACACCAGGAAGACAACAATATAGGAAGTCAATTACAGTTTGAGGACTCAATTTGGGTTGTACTGAAATTATTTGCAGTAATGGATGTCTTTATTTCAGGTAAATTCATGGTGTTTCACAATAAGGAAGCTTTAGTAGGTTAAGGGTGTTGGGAGTTTGACCCTGAATCAAATGGTATTGTTAGTTTTCATCAGTTCCCCATTACAGTAATAGTGCCTGCCATATCTCTTTATAAGCAGTCCAACATGCAAGAAAAACTATATTCAAAGTAGTAAAGCCTACCACTGGCTTCCAGCACTGGGATGTCATTTCATTAGAACCCCTCTCTTGTAAATACATTAGTCAATTTGCCAGGGATTCCGTAGAAGCAAATTTCACTAAAGATCTGTACTGCTGAGGAAAAGCCTTTTGAATAAATTCCCCTATTTCATTTGACTGTGATCAATCGTACATACAGGATCTAGCTTTTATAGTTTGACCATCTAGTTTGAAAGTTAAACTCAAATAAAAAAAAAGAATAGTCTGGGTCATATTTGTGAGTTATCCCAAACTTCCAAGCTTGTTCAAAACAGTTCTTGCAATAACAATTTAAATGTTATATTGTAATTTAGACACTTTGATCCAAAACACATACTGTAAGAAGAATACCGGTATATGGCCCATACAGGACTCCAACCCACTACTCTGGGGTTGGCAGCATCGTCTTCCAAACAACCGTGCCATCAGAACCCAGGTTCTGTGGTGACAATATCTTGTCCAATACTAGCCAGCCGCTATCTCTTACCCACTAGGTCCCACTCTCCGTTGGGGATGTAACCTGTGATATCTGCCTCCATCATCTGTAGGTCCAGAGACCAGCCTCCATAGGTCCAGGAGCCAAACTTCAGGTCACACCTCTGGAGATCAAAGGGGAACCAGCGCACATCGATGTAGCAGGTGCTCTTGAATATGCCTGTGTTGGAACATGAATGAGGAGAGAAAGAAAGGGTGATGGAGGTAAATGGGAGGGATGGAGGGAGAGATAGAAACAGAGATAGAGATGGAGGTAAATGGGAGGGATAGAGGGAGGGATAGAGATGGAGGTAAATGGGAGGGATAGAGGGAGAGATAGAAACAGAGATAGAGATGGAGGTAAATGGGAGGGATAGAGGGAGGGATAGAGATGGAGGTAAATGGGAGGGATAGAGGGAGAGATAGAGATGGAGGTAAATGGGAGGGATGGAGGGAGGGATAGAGATGGAGGTAAATGGGAGGGATAGAGGGAGAGATAGAGATGGAGGTAAATGGGAGGGATAGAGGGAGAGATAGAGATGGAGGTAAATGGGAGGGATAGAGGGAGAGATAGAGATGGAGGTAAATGGGAGGGATGGAGGGAGAGAGAGAGAAAGGCATGGATAGAAATAGATAAACAAAGAAAGTTAGAGCTAGAGAGATGACTTTCAAAGGGTATAAAGATATGAAAGACAGAGTCCTATACACCACAACAACAGTAAAGACAGTCCTATACACCACAACAACAGTAAAGACAGTCCTATACACCACAACAACAGTAAAGACAGTCCTATACACCACAACAAACAGTAAAGACAGTCCTATACACCACAACAACAGTAAAGACAGTCCTATACACCACAACAACAGTAAACACAGTCCTATACACCACAACAAACAGTAAACACAGTCCTATACATCACAACAACAGTAAACACAGTCCTATACACCACAACAAACAGTAAACACAGTCCTATACACCACAACAACAGTAAACACAGTCCTATACATCACAACAACAGTAAAGACAGAGGTTTGGACCTATCGCCGGGAGCAGTGGGCGTATGCTATCCTGCTTCCCGTGGGCCCGTGAAAGGTTCAACGTATTGTGTTAGGGGGGTAGGAATGGGCAATTTCTCCATCCCCTTCTCTGGCCGTTGTATTTGGCAATTCAATGGTGACAAATTTATCAGTCCCTGGAGCTAAAACTTTGTGCTATTACATTTATATTTTAGTCATTTAGCAGACGTGCTTATCCAGAGCGACTTACAGTTAGTGAGTGCATACATTTTTATACTGGCCCCCGTGGGAAACGAACCCACAACCCTGGCGTTGCAAGCGCCATGCTCTACCAACTGAGCTACACGGGGCCATGCTATCCAGGAGCACGAGTACAGGACATCAATAAGCTACTGCCAAACATTAAAAACCTGCATCAGGAAATTGAGTCTATCATAGTTAACATGGGATTCAATTACATTATGAAGGGCAGCTCAGAACAGCTGAAGATGGATTTTAAAGAACTGATTGGGTCTCTCTGCTTGACACCAACAAACGCCCCATAATATCTGTCCCTGTGCTCTCTGTAAATCATGGCATTGAACGTTTCAGCAGACTTTTAGCCCTTCATAACTGGCAACGAGACAACTGCAGCTCTGTGGGTGTAACATTTATTGACAATTTTGATACCTTCTGGAAACAAAGCTTGTTTTATAAGGAGGATGGGATCCACCCAAATGATTTGGATGCCTGGATCCTTTCGCAGCATTATAAGGCTTCGTTGAGACAATTACTTATTAATGACTTATCAATGATCCAAGTCCAGCTCAGTTAATCCCTACCATTGTGTCGCTGAGTTGCCATAATGCTTCAGCAAATGTACATTATCCCAGGGGTATTGGAAGACAATGTAAGTAACCTAATGTATGTCCCTCTTACTGCCCTGAATGCCTCTGCTGATTCCACAGCTATTGTATGCAGTAATCATGTGCCTATGAACCAAAGTTATACTGTTAGCGCTGAGGTGGTGTGTCCTAGTAGGAAGTCCACTGTGTGCAGCTCACCCCTGCACTAACCTAAACAACATGAGCATGTCTACTTCTACTAAGCTTCCCAGTAAATCAATGAAAACAATCAAGCATCCCAGAAAAGTGTTAAAAATAGCCCACGTTAACATATGTAGCTTAAGAAACAAGGTTCATGAAATCAATAATTTGCTAGTAACAGATTACATTCATATTCTGACAATCTCTGAAACTCACTTAGATAATACCTTTGATGATACAGTGGTAGCAATACATGGTTATAACATCTACAGAAAATACAGAAATGCCAAAGGTGGAGGTGTTGCCGTTTATATTCAGAACCACATTCCTGTAAAGAGGATCTCATGTTAATTACTGTTGAAGTAATATGGCTACAGGTTCACCTGCCTCACCTAAAGCCCATTCAGATGGGAAGCTGCTATAGACCACCAAGTGCTAACAGTCAGTATCTGGATAACATCCGTGAAATGCTTGATAATGTATGTGATATCAACAGAGAGGTATATTTTCTGGGTGATTTAAATATTGACTGGCTTTCATCAAGCTGCTCAGTCAAGAAAAATCTTCAAACTGTAACTAGTGCCTGCAATCTGGTTCTGTCACGTTCGTCTAAGGACGGGTCAGACCAAGGCGCAGCGTGATATACGTACATGTTTATTTACTGATAAACACCACGACAAAACAAGAAATGAAACGAAACGTGAAGTCCAAGGTAGCACACACATCATACCTTCCACGGAACAAGATCCCACCACTAGACAGTGCCAATAGGCTGCTTAAGTATGGTCCCCAATCAGAGACAACGAGCGACAGCTGCCTCTGATTGGGAACCACACCAGCCAACATAGAACTATACATACTAGAACACAACATAGAACATACACAACAAAGAATATACACACCCTGACTCAACATATAAAGTCCCCTGAGTCAGGGCGTGACAGGTTCAGGTTATCAGTCAACCTACCAGGGTAGTTAAAAACAGCACAGGAATGATATCAACATGTATTGATCACATCTTTACTAATGCTGCAGAATTTTGCTTTAAAGCAGCATCCAAATCCATTGGATGTAGTGATCACAATACAGTAGCCACATCTAGAAAAACCAAAGTTCCAAAGGCTGGGCCTAATATAGTGTATAAGAGGTCATTCAATACGTTTTGTAGTGATTGGACCCGTCACCCTAGACCCACTCCAATTTGCTTACCGCCACAAGAGATCCACAGACAATGCAATCGCCATCACACTGCCCTATCCCATCTGGACAAAAGGAATACCTATGTAAGAATGCTGTTCATTGACTATAGCTCAGCATTCAACACCATAGTACCCTCCAAGCTCATCATTAAGCTCGAGGCCCTGGGTCTGAACCCCGCCCTGTGCAACTGGGTCCTGGACTTCCTGACGGGCCGCCCCCAGGTGGTGAAGCTAGGAAACAACATCTCCACTTCGCTGATCCTCAACACTGGGGCCCCACAAGGGTGCGTGCTCAGCCCCCTCCTGTACTCCCTGTTCACCCATGACTGCATGGCCAAACATGCCTCCAACTCAATCATCAAGTTTGCAGAAGACAACAGTAATAGGCTTGATTACCAACAATGACGAGACCATCCACAGGGAGGAGGTGAGGGCTCTGGGTGTGGGGTGCCAGGAAAATAACCTCTCACTCAACATTAACAAAACAAAGGAGATGATCGTGGACTTCAGGAAACAGCAGAGGGTGCACCCCCCTATCCTCATCGACGGGACCGCAGTGGAGAAGGTGGAAAGCTTCAAGTTCCTTGGCGTACACATCACTGACAAACGGAAATGAAATGGTCCACCCACGCAGACAGTGTGGTGAAGAAGGCGCAACAGAGCCTCTTCAACCTCAGGAGGCTGAAGAAATTTGGCTTAGCACCTAAAACCCTCACAACCTTTTACAGATGCACAATTGAGAGCATCCTGTCGGGCTGTATCTCCGCCTGGTACGGCAACTGCACCGCCAGCAACCACAGGGCTCTCCAGAGGGTGGTGCGGTCTGCCGAACGCATTACCGGGGGCAAACTACCCGCCCTCCAAGACACATACAACACCCGATGTCACAGGAAGGCCAAAAAGATCATCAAGGACATCAACCACCCGAGCCACTGCCTGTTCACCCCTGCTATCATCCAGAAGGTGAGGTCAGTACAGGTGCATCAAAGCTGGGACCGAGAGAATGAAAAACAGCTTCTATCTCAAGGCCATCAGACTGTTAAATAGCCATCACTAGCACATTAGAGGCTGCACTTTAATAATGTTTACATATCTTGCACTACTCATCTCATATGTATATACTGCATTCTATTCAACTGTATCTTAGTCAATGCCGCTCTGTCATTACTTGTCCATATATGTATATATTCTTAAATCCCATTCCTTACTAGTTTTGTGTGTATTAGGTATATGTTGTGGAATTGTTAGATACTACTTGTTAGATATTACTGCACTGTCGGAGCTAGAAGCACAAGCATTTCGCTACACCCGCTATAACATCTGCTAAACACGTGTATGTGACAAATAAAATTTGATTTGATTTGATTCATATGTTGTTGATGTAAATAATATTTGTTGGTCTGTGGTGTGTAATGAGGAGCAACCAGACGCTGCACTTGAGAAATTTATGAAAATGCTTATTCCAGTTACTAATAAGCATGCACCCATTAAGAAAATGACTGTACAAACTGTTAAATCCCCGTGAATTGATGAGGAATTGAACAATTGTATGGTTGAGATGGATGAGGCAAAAGGAATGGTAAATAAGTCTGGCTGCACAACCGATTGGCAAACATACTGCTAATTGAGAAATCATGTGACTAAACTGAATCAAAATATGAAGAAACTATACTATGAAACAAAGATAAATGATATAAAGAATGATAGTAAAGAGCTTTGAAGCACCTTAAATGAAATTTTGGACAAAAAGGCAAACTCAGCTCCATCATTCATTGAATCAGATGGCTCATTCATCACAAAATCCACTGATATTGCCAATTACTTTAATGATATTTTCATTGGCAAGATTAGAAAACTTAGGCAGGACATGACAGTAACAAACGCTGACACTACACATCCAAGTATAACTGATCAAATTATGAAAGACAAGCATTGCAATTTTGAATTCCGTAAAGTGAGTGTGGAAGAAGTGAAAAAATGGTACCGCTTGCCGTGCGGTAGCAGAGAGAACAGTCTATGACTTGGGTGACTGGAGTCTTTGACCATTTTTTGGGGAGTTGTCTTTGACAACTCTTAAAGGGAGTGCTACTAATCTCAGCTTGTTACCTGTATAAAGACACCTGTCCACAGAAGCAATCAATCAGATTCCAAACTCTCCACCATGGTCAAGACCAAAGAGCTCTCCAAGGATGTCAGGGACAAGATTGTAGACCTACACAAGGCTGGAATGGGCTACAAGACCATCGCCAAGCAGCTTGGTGAGAAGGTGACAACAGTTGGTGCGATTATTCGCAAATGGAAGAAACACAAAGACTGTCAATCTCCCTCGGTCTGGGGCCCCCATGCAAGATCTCACCTCGTGGAGTTGCAATGATCATGAGAACGGTGAGTAATCAGCCCAGAACTACACGGGAGGATCTTGTCAATCATCTCAAGGCAGCTGGGACCATAGTCACCAAGAAAACAATTGGTAACACACTACGCCGTGAAGGACTGAAATCCTGCAGCGCCCGCAAGGTCCCCCCTGCTCAAGAAAGCACATATACAGGGCCGTCTGAAGTTTGCCAATGAACATCTGAATGATTCAGAGGAGATCTGGGTGAAAGTGTTGTGGTCAGATGAGACCAAAATCGAGCTCTTTGGCATCAACTCAACTCGCTGTGTTTGGAGGAGGAGGAATGCTGCCAATGACCCCAAGAACACCATCCCCACCGTCAAACATGGAGGTGGAAACATTATGTTTTGGGGGTGTTTTTCTGCTAAGGGGAAAGGACAACTTCACCGCATCAAAGGGATGATGGACGGGGCCATGTACCGTCAAATCTTGGGTGAGAACCTCCTTCCCTCAGCCAGGGCATTGAAAATGGGTCATAGATGGGTATTCCAGCATGACAATGACCCAAAACACACGGCCAAGGCAACAAAGGAGTGGCTCAAGAAGAAGTACATTAAGGTCCTGGAGTGGCCTAGCCAGTCTCCAGACCTTAATCCCATAGAAAATCTGTGGAGGGAGATGAAGGTTCGAGTTGCCAAACGTCAGCCTCGAAACCTTAATGACTTGGAGAAGATCTGCAAAGAGGAGTGGGACAAAATCCCTCCTGAGATGTGTGCAAACCTGGTGGCCAACTACAAGAAACATCTGACCACTGTGATTGCCAACAAAGGTTTTGCCACCAAGTACTAAGTCATGTTTTGCAGAGGGGTCAAATACTTATTTCCCTCATTTAAATGCAAATCAATTTATAACATTTTTGACATGCGTTTTTCTGGATTTTTTGTTGTTATTCTGTCTCTCACTGTTCAAATAAACCTACCATTAAAATTACAGACTGATCATGTCTTTGTCAGTGGGCAAACGTACAAAATCAGCATGGGATCAAATACTTTTTTCCCTCACTGTATATAGGTCCTGGATGGCAGGAAGCTTGGCCCCAGTGATGTACTGGGTTGTACGCACTACCCAATACCGAGCAGTTGCCATACCAGGCAGTGATGCTGTAGAACATTTTGAGGATCTGGGGACCCATGCCAAGTCTTTTTAGTCTCCTGAGGAGGAAAAGGCATTGTCGTGCCCTCTTCAAAACTTTCTTGGTGTGTTTGGACCATGATAGTTTATTGATGATGTGGACACCAAGGAACTCTCGACTCGCTCCACTACATCCCTGTCGATGTGAATGGGGGCGTGTTCTGCCCTCCTTTTCATGTAGTCCACAATCATCTCCTTTGTCTTGCTCACGTTGAGGGAGAGGTTGTTGTCCTGGCCCCACACTGCCAGGTCTCTGACCTCCTCCCTGTAGGCTGTCTCATCGTTGTCGGTGATCAGGTCTACCACCGTTGTGTCGTCAGCAAACTTAATGATGGTGTTGGAGTCGTGCTTGGCCACGCAGTCGTGGGTGAACAGGGAGTACAGGAGGGGACTAAGCACGCACCCCTGAGGGGCCCCCGTGTTGAGGATCAGTGTGGAAGATGTGTTGTTGCCTACCCTTACCACCTAGGGGTGGCCCGTCAGAAAGTCCAGGATCCAGTTGCAGAGGGAGGTGTTTAGTTCCAGGGTCCTTAGCTTAGTGATGAGCTTTGAGGGCACTATGGTGTTGAACGCTGAGCTGTAGTCAATGAACAGCATTCTCACATAGGTGTTCCTTTTGTCCAGGTGGGAAAGGGAAGTGTGGCGTGCAATTGAGATTGCGTCATCTGTGGATCTGTTGGGGTGGTATGTGAATTGGAATGGGTCTAGGGTTTCCGGGATGATGGTGTTGATGTGAGCCATGACCAGCCTTTCAAAGCACTTCATGGCTACCGACGTGAGTGCTACGGGTCGGTAGTCATTTAGGCAGGTTACCTTCGCTTTCTTGGGCACAGGGACTATGGTGGTCTGCTTGAAACATGTAGGTATTACAGACTCTTACAGAGAGCTTAAAAATGTCAGTGAAGACAGTTGGTCCGAGCATGCTCTGAGTACACGTCCTGGTAATCCATCTGGCCCCGTGGCCTTGTGAATGTTGACCTGTTTAAAGGTCTTGCTCACATCGGCTACGGAGAGCGTGATCACACAGTCTTCCGGAACAGCTGGTGCTCTCATGCATGCTTCAGTGTTGCTTGCCTCGAAGCGAGCATAAAAGGCATTCAGCCCGTCTGGTAGGCTCGCGTCACTGGGCAGCTCGCGACTGGGTTTCCCTTTGTAGTCCGTAATAGTTTACAAACCCTGCCACATCCGACTAGCGTCAGAGCCGCTCTCCTATACACCAGAACAACAGTAAAGACAGTCCTATACACCAGAACAACAGAAAAGCCAGTCCTATACATCAGAACAACAGAAAAGCCAGTCCTATACACCACAACAACAGTAAAGTCAGTCCTATACACCACAAAAACAGTAAAGACAGCCCTATTGTCACGTTCGTTCATGAACGGGACGGACCAAGGCACAGCGTGATATGCATACATGTTTATTAAATATCAAACACAACGACAAAATAACAAACAAAACGTCCAAGGCAGCACAACACAACATACCATACCTTAACACGGAACAAGATCCCACAACCCACTAGTGCCAATAGGCTACCTAAGTATGGTCCCCAATCAGAGACAACGAGCGACAGCTGCCTCTGATTGGGAACCATCCCAGCCAACATAGATCTAGACGATCTAGATCTAAACCTAGAAAATACAACATAGAACATACCACACAGAAAATACACACCCTGACTCAACAAATACGAGTCCCCAGAGTCAGGGCGTGACACCTATTCACCACAACAACAGTAAAGACAGAGTCCTATACACCACAACAACAGTAAAGACAGAGTCCTATACACCACAACAACAGTAAAGACAGAGTCCTATACACCACAACAACAGTAAAGACAGAGTCCTATACACCACAACAACAGTAAAGACAGAGTCCTATACACCACAACAACAGTAAAGACAGAGTCCTATACACCACAACAACAGTAAAGACAGAGTCCTATACACCACAACAACAGTAAAGACAGAGTCCTATACACCACAACAACAGTAAAGTGTCATGAACCCTGCATCCTGAGTCGGTTCCTGCCTGTGTTGCCATTTTTCTGCTCGGAATCTCCAGTTTCCTGAGGGTTAGTGAACGCTCCCGGCCTGGTTTCCGGGCGACGTTGCTAGGCGGGAGATCTCCCGATTAACCGCACCTGCATCTCATCAGCGGTCTGCACACCTGGTCCTGATCATCACCCTTCTTAAGCCCTGACCTGACATCCATTCCCTGCCGGATCGTTAGCCATGAACAGTATGTTTGTCAGTGTATCAGCCTTGGAGTTTCTAGCGTTAGTTTTGTTGTTTTGCACCTTGTTGGCTTGCCGTGTACTTACCTCCGTTTTGTTTCTATCTGCAGTCAATCTCCCGGAACCTTCACCCAACCCCTGCCTGGTTGTCGGCGGCTGCCGAGCCATTCTTGGATCTACCACTGCACCTCCACCAACTCACCTCCGCCGTCCGCTCTGTACCCTGGATTATTCTACATCGTTTTTTGAATCTGTTAAATAAATACTCACCTTCGTTTCAACTCACCTTGTCCTGGTCTGCTTCTGGGTTCTGGCTTTGTAAACCGTGACAGAACGATCCGGCCAGAAATGAACCCAGCGGACCTGGACTCTGTTCGCCATGCCATTAACCATCAGGAGAAGATGTTGGGACAACATAGCACGGCGCTACAGGAGATAGCTTTGTCCGTTCGGAACTTTTCTACCAGTCTGACGAAGATCCAGGCTCAGCTCAGTTTGCCGGTGGAGAATCCACGACCGGTTTCACCCATCTCGCCTGCCGCTTCTGGAGCTGTGCCCTTCCGTGAGCCCAAGGTTCCGACGCCTGATAAATATGAGGGGGAGTTGGGAAGATGCCGTTCTTTCCTTATGCAGTGTGGATTAGTGTTCGATCTACAGCCCCACTCTTATGCCACAGACAAGGCTAGGATAGCCTTTGTCATTGGGTTGCTGCGTGGTCGAGCTCTGGAGTGGGCTTCAGCCGTTTGGGAACAACAGGACACCTGCATGGCCTCATACCAGGAGTTCACGGCCGAGATGAGGAAGCTATTTGACCATCCCGTCCGAGGTATGGACGCAGCTAGGCGCCTGTTTTCGCTTCGCCAAGGAACTCGCAGCGTTGCCGACTTCGTGATCGAGTTCAGGACTTTGGCTGTGGAGAGTGGGTGGAATGAGGAGTCTCTGCAAGCGGCCTTTTACCAGGGTCTGTCGGAGCAGCTCAAGGATGAGTTGATCTCCTATCCGAAGCCCTAGTGACCTGGACAGCTTGGTAGCCTTGTCTATTCGGGTGGATAACCGAGTTCGAGAGAGAAGGAGGGAGAAGCAATGGGGCCCGTCCACTTGTTCCCGGCGGTCATCAAACTGCTCGGCTCGCTAAAGTTGGGAGGACTTTTAGCGAGCCAGTTTCAACCTCTCAATACCTCTGTCAGACCCCGTTTCCCGGCTACCCTCATGAACAGGAATCAGAGTCTAGCGATCAACGCTTTCGTCGATTCAGGTGCCGATGGAAGCTTTATTGATGCCGAAGTGGTGGAACAGCTGGGGCTTTCCAAGGAGCGATTACCGGAAGCCATTGAAGCTACCACTCTGAACGGCAGTAGTCTGGCACGTATCACGATGAGGACTGAACCGGTTAAGATGCTGTTGTCAGGGAATCATTCTGAGGTGATCTCATTCTTCATTCTGCCTTCTTCCCATGTTCGTCTGGTCCTTGGATACCCCTGGCTGAAAGAACACAATCCCACGTTCGATTGGGTGACTGGCAAGGTAACTAGTTGGAGCCTTGAGTGTCATGCTAACTGCCTCAAGACTGCCTGTTCCCATTCTGTTCCCAGTCAGGTGATTGAGGCTAGACCCCCAGATTTGTCCCTGGTTCCCGAGACATATCACGATTTGGGGAAGTGTTCAGTAAGCAGAGGGCTCTGTCACTCCCTCCCCACCGACCATATGACTGTGCCATAAACCTGTTCCCTGGAGCTGTCTATCCCAAGGGACGGTTATACAGCATCTCCCGACCTGAACGTGAGGCTTTGGAGACCTACATCAAGGAGTCCCTAGCGGCTGGTCTCATTCGTCCCTCATCATCACCCCTGGGGGCAGGATTCTTCTTTGTGGGTAAGAAGGATGGCTCTCTTCGACCGTGTATTGATTATCGGGGGTTGAATGATATCACGGTCAAGAACAAGTATCCCCTGCCCTTGATGAGCTCTGCCTTCGACTCCTTACAGGGTGCTACTGTGTTCACCAAGCTAGACCTACGCAATGCGTATCACCTGGTCCGGATCAGAGAGGGGGACGAGTGGTTGACGGGTTTCAATACACCGATGGGTCACTCGAGTATCAGGTGATGCCGTTTGGACTGACCAATGCTCCAGCAGTGTTCCAGAGTATGGTGAATGACGTCCTGAGAGATATGATCGGTCTCTTTGTGTTTGTTTACCTGGATGACATTCTTATCTTCTCGAAGGAACCTTCCAGCCACGTCCAGCATGTCAGGCAGGTTCTGCAGCGATTGTTGGAGAATCGCCTGTTCGTGAAGGCCGAGAAGTGCGAATTTCACGCCCACACTACATCCTTCCTCGGGTACATCATCTCCAGGGGAGAGATCAGGATGGACCAGGAGAAGGTTAGGGCGGTTCTGGAATGGGCCCAGCCCGGTACGAGATTGCAGCTCCAGAGGTTTCTGGGGTTTGCGAATTTCTATCGCAAATTCATCCGGGATTACAGCCGTGTGGCCGCTCCTTTAACTGCCCTGACTTCCAGTACCAGGACCTTCAGTTGGAACCCTGAGGCGGACCGAGCGTTCCTGGATTTGAAGAGGCGATTCACCAACGCACCGATTCTCTCTCAACCTGACACGGCCCGTCAGTTCGTCGTGGAAGTGGATGCGTCTGATGTGGGGGTTGGCGCCATCCTGTCCCAGCGATGCTCCACTGACGGGAAACTCCATCCCTGCGCCTACTACTCTCGTCGTCTTTCGTCTGCGGAGAGGAACTACGATGTGGGTAACCGGGAGCTTCTCGCGGTGAAGCTTGCCTTGGAGGAGCGGCGCCACTGGTTGGAGGGGGCGGAGCAACCGTTTATTGTCTGGACCGACCACAAGAATCTTGCTTACGTGCAATCGGCTAGACGTCTCAACTCCCATCAGGCCAGGTGGGCTTTGTTTTTCGGACGCTTTAATTTTTCCCTGACGTTCCGACCTGGGTCTAAGAACGGCAAGGCGGACGCCTTGTCCCGGATGTTCTCCAAGACGGAGGAGAGTGGGGCCAAGACCGAGATGATTCTTCCCCGGAACTGTGTCGTGGGAGCAGTTATGTGGAGGATTGAGGAGGAGGTTATGGCGGCCCTTCGGACGCAGCCCGGTCCCGGTAACGGTCCACCCGGTCGTTTGTTTGTGCCTGAGTCGGTTCGTTCTGCTGTCCTCCAATGGTCCCACGCCAGCAAGATGGCTTGCCACCCTGGCGTGGCCCGGACGATGGCGTTACTTCACAGACGATTTTGGTGGCCGGCCATGGGAGAAGATACTCGGAGGTTTGTTGCTGCCTGTCCAGTGTGTGCGCAGAATAAGAGTGCCAACCGGCCCAGCTCTGGACTACTTCACCCCCTCCCTATTCCCCGGCGACCATGGTCGCATCTGGCCCTGGACTTTGTCACTGGGTTGCCCTCTTCTGAGGGGAACACGGTCATTCTGACTATCGTGGACAGATTCAGCAAGTTCGCCCACTTTGTGCCCATTTCCAAGCTTCCCTCGGCCTCTGAGACGTCCGAGATCCTGGTTAGGGAGGTTTTCAGGGTCCACGGGTTGCCCAGTGACATAGTTTCCGACCGTGGCCCTCAGTTTACCTCTGCTGTCTGGAAGTCTTTCTGTTTGGCCATTGGAGCTACAGTCAGTCTCACATCTGGTTTTCACCCCCAATCTAATGGTCAGGCGGAGAGAGCCAACCAGAAGATGGAATCCACGCTACGCTGCCTTGTCTCCTCCAACCCCACCTCCTGGGTCTCTCAGTTGCCTTGGGTTGAGTATGCCCACAATACTCTCCCTACATCTGCCACTGGGATGTCTCCCTTCCAGTGCCTGCATGGCTACCAACCTCCCTTGTTTCCTTCTCAGGAGAAGGATCTCTCAGTGCCCTCTGTTCAGGCCCACATTCGTCGTTGCCACCGGACCTGGCATCGGGCCAGAAAGGCCCTCCTTAGAGTTTCTGACCGGTATCAGCTCCAGGCGAATCGTCGCCGGATTCCCGCCCCCACCTATACCATCGGAGATAGGGTCTGGTTGGCCACACGGGATCTTCCTCTGCGGACTGAGTCTAAGAAACTGTCACCGATGTTCATTGGTCCGTTTGTGGTGGAGAAGGTGATCAATCCTGTGGCGGTTCGACTCAAGTTACCTAGAACGCTCAGAGTCCATCCCACCTTTCATGTCTCCTGCCTCAAGCCTGTTCTCCTCAGTCCTCTGTTACCCCCTCCGCCTCCTCCTCCTCCCCCTCGGATGATCAGAGGTGGTCCTGCCTACACGGTGCGCCGCATTATGGATTCCAGACGGCGGGGCCGGGGTTGCCAGTATCTCGTGGACTGGGAGGGGTATGGTCCTGAAGAGAGGAGTTGGATTCCTCGGCGCCAGATCCTGGATGCTGACCTCCTTCGTGACTTCTACCGCCTCCATCCTGGCGCTCCGGGTAGTCCGCCCGGTGGCGTTCGTCGGAGGGGGGGGTACTGTCATGAACCCTGCATCCTGAGTCGGTTCCTGCCTGTGTTGCCATTTTTCTGCTCGGAATCTCCAGTTTCCTGAGGGTTCGGGAACGCTCCCGGCCTGGTTTCCGGGCGACGTTGCTAGGCGGGAGATCTCCCGATTAACCGCACCTGCATCTCATCAGCGGTCTGCACACCTGGTCCTGATCATCACCCTTCTTAAGCCCTGACCTGACATCCATTCCCTGCCGGATCGTTAGCCATGAACAGTATGTTTGTCAGTGTATCAGCCTTGGAGTTTCTAGCGTTAGTTTTGTTGTTTTGCACCTTGTTGGCTTGCCGTGTACTTACCTCCGTTTTGTTTCTATCTGCAGTCAATCTCCCGGAACCTTCACCCAACCCCTGCCTGGTTGTCGGCGGCTGCCGAGCCATTCTTGGATCTACCACTGCACCAACTCACCTCCGCCGTCCGCTCTGTACCCTGGATTATTCTACATCGTTTTTTGAATCTGTTAAATAAATACTCACCTTCGTTTCAACTCACCTTGTCCTGGTCTGCTTCTGGGTTCTGGCTTAGTAAACCGTGACATAAAGACAGAGTCCTATACACCACAACAACAGTAAAGACAGTCCTATACACCACAACAACAGTAAAGACAGTCCTATACACCACAACAACAGTAAAGACAGAGTCCTATACACCACAACAACAGTAAAGCCAGTCCTATACACCACAACAACAGTAAAGACAGAGTCCTATACACCACAACAACAGTAAAGACAGAGTCCTATACACCACAACAACAGTAAAGACAGAGTCATATACACCACAACAACAGTAAAATCAAATCAAAGAAATAGTAATGAGTGCCCAGTAATCTATCATGAGAAAGAAACCATCTTCAACTATGTTAAAGGCATGAAACCATCTTCAGCTATATTAAAGGCATGAAACCATCTTCAGCTATATTAAAGGCATGAAACCATCTTCAGCTATATTAAAGGCATGAAACCATCTTCAGCTATATTAAAGGCATGAAACCATCTTCAGCTATATTAAAGGCATGAAACCATCTTCAGCTATATTAAAGGCATGAAACCATCTTCAGCTATATTAAAGGCATGAAACCATCTGAAGACTGTGAGAGGATGGGGATGAGAAAACAACTCTGGCAGGAGACAAAAGGCCATAAAAGAGAAGGCAGAGGAAAATGAATGCCCATTTACATGCAATGGAGACCGGCCAGCGAAGACAGACGGCTGGAAATTCAATTTGGTTCTGAACACTGATCTTCTCTACATCGTTTCCGCCTGCCTGTTCACTCATACTGCTCAACTATTGTGGTCTTACCCGATGGCTTTGTTGTGCAGTAAAGCATTGATAGAGGTTTGTGCTATAATGGTTTGTCTGATTGAACAAGAGTTCATTTTGAGAAGTTAGGGAGCAATTTATCCACGACGCCACTATCAATTCAGAGGAAGTCTAGTAATGGGCTATTTCCAGCCATTTTGATTTGGATGCTGAGGTACGGAGGCCCAGTGTTGTATTATAGTAAGGGAAAAGTAAGAGGGGAGTTTAGGAAGGAACACAGAACAGTAATCACCCACACTGACAGGTTGAGGACGTACTCACATGGTAAACGCACGTGTCTCTCTGTGTGTGTGTGTGTGTCTGAGGAGCAGAGTTGATTAGACAGTGTCATGGATCTTTTGACGCTGTGTGTCTTGACAGTTCTGGTTCAGTAAGGGCTTGCTCAGACAGCACCAACACTATGGTATATTAAGGGCTTGCTCAGACAGCACCTACACTATGGTATATTAAGGGCTTGCTCAGACAGCACCAACACTATGATATATTAAGGGCTTGCTCAGACAGCACCAACACTACGGTATATTAAGGGCTTGCTCCGACAGCACCAACACTGCGGTATATTAAGGGCTTGCTCAGACAGCACCAACACTGCGGTATATTAAGGGCTTTCTCAGACAGCACCAACACTATGGTATATAAAGGGCTTGCTCAGACAGCACCAACACTGCGGTATATAAAGGGCTTGCTCAGACAGCACCAACACTGCGGTATATTAAGGGCTTGCTCAGACAGCACCAACACTGCGGTATATTAAGGGCTTTCTCAGACAGCACCAACACTGTGGTATATTAAGGTCTTGCTCAGACAGCACCAACACTGCGGTATATTAAGGGCTTTCTCAGACAGCACCAACACTGCGGTATATTAAGGGCTTGCTCAGACAGCACCAACACTGTGGTATATTAAGGGCTTGCTCAGACAGCACCAACACTGCGGTATATTAAGGGCTTTCTCAGACAGCACCAACACTGCGGTATATTAAGGGCTTGCTCAGACAGCACCAACACTATGGTATATTAAGGGCTTTCTCAGACAGCACCAACACTGCGGTATATTAAGGGCTTTCTCAGACAGCACCAACACTACGGTATATTAAGGGCTTGCTCAGACAGCACCAACACTGTGGTATATTAAGGGCTTGCTCAGACAGCACCAACACTGCGGTATATTAAGGGCTTTCTCAGACAGCACCAACACTATGGTATATAAAGGGCTTGCTCAGACAGCACCAACACTATGGTATATTAAGGGCTTTCTCAGACAGCACCAACACTATGGTATATTAAGGGCTTTCTCAGACAGCACCAATACTACGGTATATTAAGGGATTGCTCAGACATCACTTACACTACAGTATCTTCCTACTTTCTAGCCCTCTGACAACAGCAGAGTGAACCAATCTCAATCCTACGCATGTTATTCAATAGAATGAACAGAGCCAATCTTATGAACCAAGCTGCACTGATGTTGAATTAAAATGTAGAATGCATTTTAAACACTTCACAAATGAACATCAACATTTTTTTTTTCACCTTTATTTAACCAGGTAAACCAGTTGAGAACAAGTTCTCATTTACAACTGCGACCTGGCCAAGATAAAGCAAAGCAGTGCGATAAAAACAACAACACAGAGTTACATATGGGGTAAAACAAAACAAAGTCAAAAATACAACAGAAATACATATATATACAGTGTGTGCAAATTTAGCAAGCTATGGAGGTAAGGCAATAAAATAGGCTATAGTGCAAAATAATTACAATTATTATTAACACTGGAATGATAGATGTGCAAGAGATGATGTGCAAATAGAGATACTGGGGTACAAATGAGCAAAATAAATAACAATATAGGGATGAGGTAGTTGGGCGGGCTAATTTCAGATGGGCTGTGTACAGGTGCAGTGGATACGTGGGCTGTGTACAGGGCTGTGTACAGGTGCAATGCATTGGATACGAAGTAATACAATGAATAAAACAAGCTTTCTCTACGTTTGTTAAGTAATAAGACAATGGCAGTGTTGAAGATTGTAGAGAATGGAAAAAAATCAACTCCACACCCAACCACAGTGAAGAAGGTATTTTAAAGGCCCAGTGCAGTCAAAAACGTGATTTTCCTGTGTTTTATATATATTTCCCACACTATGAGGTCAGAATAATACTGTGAAAATTATGATAATGCCCAGAGCTGTTTTCAGAAGAGCTGTTTGAAAATACATTTCAGCCTGTTTCGGTGGGATGGAGTTAATTTACCGCCTGGTGATGTAAATTAGTTAACAGACTAATAAGAAAGTTCCAAACTTCTCTGCCAATAACAGCTAGTTTTCAGTTGTCCCCTCCCTACTCAGACCACTCCCAGATAGTCCTAGCTTGAGAAATATTTGCTAAGAAGCCATTTCTGTTTATTTTTGACCATTTTAATTGAAAACAACCACAGTAAGGTACTTCATTGTTACCCAGAAATGATTTGATGTTGAGATAAAAACGGCTGCATTGGACCTTTAACACTGTGTTTTCACACCCACAGAATGTAGAATGTGGCAATTCTATATGAGAAGATTCTACCACCTTCTGTTCTCTTTGATATCTTCTGGGACTGTGTCTGTGTCCTGAATGGTACCCTATTCCCTACATGTGATGTAGGCTTAGTCAAAAGTAGTGCATGTGGACTACATAGGTAATAGGGTGCTGTTTGGGACTAAGCCATGATGAGACCTGCACCCTGAGTGACTGAAGGGAAGTTACAGGAGGATTGTCGGGTCTCTTGGGTATGGGTGGGAGAAAAAAACGATGTACAAATTAGAAAAGTAAAAAAATACGTTGATTTGATCTGCAGTGAAGTGGGGCTAAAACTGGAGTGGTTTTGTGTTGGTTGGAATGAAATAACTTCTTCTTCTTCTTCTTACTATTATTACTCTGCACCAATTTCAGGCTCCCAGAAGTGTAGAAATAGACAGATAATAACAGTGCAACATTGAAGTAGTCTATTTTGTGATAACACAAAGACATGTATTTCCAAGCAATATTTCTCAAGTGACAGGAATGGTGCTAAATCTGCTTTGTATGGATATCAAATGTCCGAACAATATTACATTGGGGTTTATATTAAAACAAGGTTAACTGGGTTCATTTCACTTACAGTATAAGTACTGTATAAAAATCCCCCTCAACCAAAATGAATTGCATTCCTTTCTCACGCTGGGTTTAAATGTTGAGAATGGGTCATTGTCATAACCTCAAGGACACATCTATAAAGCTGCAATCAGCAGTTGAAACAATAACAAAGCGCCCTCCCGCCCCGTTTCGCTAAAAAGCTGAGGGATGGGCCTGGAGAAATGTAACCACTCTAATTCATATACAGAGCTATGGATGCAAGGTCTGACCATCCATTATATCAAAATAGTAGTTTAAACCATGTCGTGAGGCTACACAGTGTTTGTTTACAAGCGTTGGAGTAAAACAAACATATATTTTGGTTTCCGATGAAGTACGACAGTTAAACTAAGCTCATTGGGCATTTATAAGATATATTCCTAAAGAATCAATGGGTTCATATAATTAATTTATCCAACAATTATACGCCCAAAAATGGATGTAGCTACTGCAGATTGCCCCTTTAAAAGAACAGACGGTCAATTGAACATAACGTAGAGCTTTCAGAATCATCTGATATCAAAGATGAAATTGGATTATGTTTCGGGACGTTGGGCGAAACAATACATACAGTGCTTTGAAAGCTTAAACATCCTTCCTACCACAATATTGATCCAATGACTGACTGGGCCTTTGGCTTGTGTAGTGGAGGTCAGATAGTCCTAGCAAGACTAGCCTCACGTTGTGGCGTCATCTTCCCCGAAACTTGAAATGACCTCAAGGTAACTAAAAAGGAGTAGAGTGAATCCAAAAATCCTTCCTTACCCCAGGACACTTCAACGGGTCAATGTATTTTGTTCAAGCTGGGCTGAAGCGCGTTTGGGTACACTTTCTTTCCAGGAGTAGAGTGAAGTTAATGGTTAAGGCTATGATTGGGGGAGGGGAAGCTGGTCCTAGATCTGTACCTAGGGGAAACTTTACCCCGGAGCCAACGGAAAAGGTCAAAATCATAGAAGGTGAGCTTTTATGGCTCAGTGGAACTGACTTGGGAATACAGAGTTATTGTTGGAGGTATTGAATATGGATATCCAGGGATGATACTTGAGCTAGACTTACCTGGAGGCAAGTAGGAGCAGGACCCAGAGGAGTTGACCAACACATTGGTATGGAAGGTAGCATCAAACCTCTCATCAGCACTATGGCAGAACATGGCTGTGTTCAGTTAGTGGGCATTAGTGCAGTCGTTCCCAAACCCGCTCCTTGGGGATGCCCAGCCATCCCAAATATGAGTTACATTCCAACACTACAGTAGCACAGCTGATTCAACTAATGATTGCCTTGCTGATTGACTAGTTGAATTAGGTGTGCTGATTGGCTGACTGGTTGAATTAGGTGTGCTGATTGGTTGACTAGTTGAATTAGGTGTGCTGATTGGTTGACTTGTTTAATTAGGTGTGCTGATTGGTTGACTAGTTTAATTAGGTGTGCTGATTGGTTTACTAGTGGAATTAGGTGTGCTTGCACTGGAGCGGTTGGCAGGCCCTTAAAAGAGGGTTGGGAACCACTACATTAATGTGTGCAGACAGGCCCTTACAAGAGGGTTGGGAACCACTACATTAATGTGTGCAGACAGGCCCTTACAAGAGGGTTGGGAACCAATGCATTAATGTGCAGACAGCAACACGACAGTCTTTTATTGGTGTGGTAGTATGACCTTGAGCTGTGAAAAACATAATCATGAATCATACGGCTATAAAACACTAGAGCAACACAGACTATTTACCATAATGTATCTCCACATCCATTCATGCTGCTCACAAAGGATTACATGGCAAAGAAACTGTGCTGTATCAATTGTAACACAGTAGTGTGTGTTAAAAAGCTAAAAAGATATGCTTGCCTTCGAAAATGAGTATTTCTCTGTCTCATTATTTGCTGGGTTACCGTGTGATAAAAGACCTGAAGTGTGGTTATTTTGTTGCAGCATAACAGCAGCCACAATTCCCTAGAGATGACCTAGTCAGAGCTCTGTCTCTCGCAACACACGATGCACTCCTCCAAATTAACTCCCAAGGGTTTCAATAGGAATGGAGGAAGGTGAGAGAAAGTTAAAAGAGTTGCCGTTCCACGGGAGGCAAAACGCCACTGTAGTGGAATGTAATTGACCAGGGTGAAACTAAGGCTTTGTTCAATAGAACAGTGACAAATAGGGATGAAAAAGTTGTTTTCTGCATTAGGAGAAACAGGCAGGGTGTTCTGCATTAGGAGAAACAGGCAGGGTGTTCTGCATTAGGAGAAACAGGCAGGGTGTTCTGCATTAGGAGAAACAGGCAGGGTGTTCTGCATTAGGAGAAACAGGCAGGGTGTTCTGCTGTTACAATTTTATTTTCACGTATTTACATTTTAATCATTGTGATTGTCCTTGAAGAAAGCCTATGAGGGTTAATGGTATAGAATAGCATATGGAAAACTGCATTTTGGGTGAAATACTATTTTGCTTTATTCTGACTTTTATTGCCTGAAGAATAGCCTCGCTGGCCAGCCTTACATAAAATGCACATGATAATGTAAGCTGACCAGATCAGGCTGGCTCCTAAATAAGGTATTATAATCTGTGTATTGGACATTTCCAATGTTAGGATAAGAGTTTATTTCCTCAATTCAACACTATGTCATGATATGGCAATATGATATCACATGTGTCCAAAAGCATTTCATGTCCAAGATGTATGAGCTCAACACCTGTCTTACAAACTGTATTAGTCCTGTTCCCGCCTCATTGTAATACATTATAGGCCATACTAATGCTAAGCTCTTGTAACAGACATACAGTACATATAAATGGAGTTGGCCAGCTATCTAGAGCAAGAATTGGTTACGGGGTCCAAGATTACTGGCATAGTACTAACCTGTTATACAACAGGATGTCTGGCTTCCAGATTTGGCTATCAGGGAATCTCACATTGGTCACCCCAGGGTATTCAGACTGATTCCACTGCAGGTAATAATCATTCCAGTACTGGGGAGAGAAACATCATACACTCATCATATTCTCACCCCTCCTCCACACACGGTTCCAGACAAGCTAAATCGATTAGTGGGAGGTTCTGTGGCCTTGCATCGCTTGGTGAACCTAATCACGGGTTGATAAACAAAGTATCCATCTATGCAGATTAATCTGAACAGGGAAATGGTCAAAGTTTTGTGGTAACCGGGGAAATCAGGCATTGCATAGCAACAATTGAGAAGCTGTTAAAAAGGAACATCTTTAAAGGGGATAAGGAATGTAGGAGTGTTAACTTGAACTGTTTGTCATGACTAACTGTTTGTATAACTGTTTGTTATGTCTAAAGGCACAGGCGGCCAGTGCAACCTTAATTGGGGAGGACGGGCTCATAGTAATGGCTGGAATGGAATCAATGGAATGGTATCGAACACATCAAACACAAGTTTTCCACGTGTTTGATACCATTCCATTTACTCCATTCCAGCCATTATTATGAGCCGTCCTCCCCTCAGCAGCCTCCTGTGGTATAAGAGTATTGCTGACAGAACCCTGTCTTTATTAAACACACAGAGCAGATCAGATTAGAATCTGTCCCAGTCTATAATAAACACAGTGAGCAGATCAGATTAGAATCTGTCCCAGTCTATAATAAACACAGTGAGCAGATCAGATTAGAATCTGTCCCAGTCTATAATAAACACAGTGAGCAGATCAGATTAGAATCTGTCCCAGTCTATAATAAACACAGTGAGCAGATCAGATTAGAATCTGTCCCAGTCTATAATAAACACAGTGAGCAGATCAGATTAGAATCTGTCCCAGTCTATAATAAACACAGTGAGCAGATCAGATTAGAATCTGTCCCAGTCTATAATAAACAAGTGTATCAAGGTGTTTACATTTTATGGGATTAAGGCTGTTCCAATCTTTTCTAAGATCTACATTTACTGCCAAAATAAAGGAAACACTTGAATAAATGAGGGATACAAAGTATATTGAAACAGGTGCTTCCACACAGTTGTGGTTCCTGAGTTAATTAAGCAATTAACATCCCATCATGCTTAGGATCATGTATAAAAATGCCCAGTTGCCCATAACTATGGCTACCATGGCTAGAAGAAGAGATCTCAGTGACTTTGAAAGAGGGGTCTCAAAGGAGCATAGGGTGTTTAAAGGGTGTGTGTCTCAGTCACCAGATCTCAACCCAACTGAACACTTATGGGAGATTCTGGAGCGGCGCCTGAGACAGCGTTTTCCACCACCATCAACAAAACGCTGAATTATGGAATTTCTTGTGGAAGAATGATGTCACATCCCTCCATTAGAGTTCCAGACACTTTGCCAAGGTGCATTGAAGCTGTTCTGGCGGCTCGTGGTGGCCCAACGCCCTATTAAGACACTTTATGTTGGTGTTTCCTTTATTTTGGCAGTTCCCTGTATATATTCCAACTCTAATCTAAATGCAGATGACTAAACAAGCCATGGACATAGTGACCGTCATCACTGAGTTGGAGGATTGGAAATGATTGGTCTGAAAAGGTCATGAATCTTACAATAGCCTACACATCCTGTATCGTACTTTGAGTTGTGAGAGGAGGTGCATGGACTGTTTATAATGTCAACAACACTAGATTGTAGCCTTGTGTAGCAAGGTGAAGTTTCCATACGTCAGGTTTGATATGCCATGACACATCACACCAAACGTAGCCCCAGTAGGGAGCATGACTAAGCATACCCAGTCAAATAACTACATGTTCATGTGTATTGTCAGTTTTCATTCTTTATATGGGAGGTTGGCAGTCATAAGTGCTGTAATCGATAAGTTTTGGCAGACATAACAGATGGAGGGTACACCACCTTATGAGTGTACTGTAAGTGGAACAATATCCACACAGTCTCAATTACTTTCTTTAGCAAGCTGCCCCGCGTGCTCAAACAGATTACATCCAAGTCTAGAGATGGATGTTGGTTTGTATATATTTCATCCTCTTAATGTGGCATTGTCTTCCCCACCAGGGGATTGAGCCAAAGACGATGGATAGTAATCAGAGGGATAGTATAGTAGCCTATTTCTGGAGTAAGGTTACATCCGTCTATAAGGTCTATGGATTGGTCTATGAATTGGCACTATGAAGGACTGACTCTCTGGAGGTTGCCCAGACAACACAACATTCATACAGTTTGCTGATGAGGCGAGAGCGGGAGAGAGCTTAGTGTCATAAAACATAAACACAATCTTCCCTCAGTTTTGTGGGACTGAGTGGCTTAGTTATTGTTCCTGAGTTTACCAATTTGCAAGATTGATGAAGGTGTAGTATAGTATGGTGTAGTATAGTGTAGTGTAGTATAGTGTAGTGTAGCGTAGTATAGTATAGTATATAGTCTAAATTAAACCTGTTAAAACAGGCAAATGGAAAAATGTCTTACCAGCTGCAACCATATGTTGGTTGTTAAAACCTGGTTCTTCTCATCCTGTTGCATTGAGAGATAGATGAACATGTCAGTTTGTAACATCATTGAATAAAGACATAGCAGGTAATACAATAACTCAGTGTTTCTCAATCCATTCCTGAAGAACCCCCGAGGGGGTGAACATTTTTGTTCCAGCCCAGCGCTAACACATCTGATAAAACAAATAAACTAATCACCAAGCCCATGATTTGAGTTGAATCAGGTTTGTTAGGTGTTGGACTAGCGCTAAAACGTTAACCTGCGTACCACAGTAACTCACCACGTCCATGATCTGCATCAAACTAAAGCTGAAGTTGACGGTGAGGGAGTGGGTGTCATTGAACACTGGCCTTTCTAGTGGGTTGTAGTCGGCCATAAGATCCCTGTACAGCCTCCGCTGGGGCTCCCCTTGGAGGGACACTGCCAGGGGAAAACCACAACAGAGGTACACATTTCAGCCTCTGTTTTAAAATGTGCTTGGTATTCTCTGAAGATCGATAGACTGTACGTAGATGTGTGTGTAGTCCCTGTTGTACAGTCGAAAATAACGTGTCTTGTTAACCACAGTGTGGTAAAAAATGGTCATGCTTTTTTACTAATGCCTTTCACTTTCACTACCTCTGTCACATACATGACCCAAAGCAAAATGAGATAATGCTGTAGACATGAGCAGCAGATGGACCATACACCTTTTAGCTTCCTCTCCAATATACTGAGAGAATGAGAGAGAGAATGAGAATGAGAGAGAGAGAATGAGAGAGAGAGAGAGAGAGAGAGAGAGAGAGAGAGAGAGAGAGAGAGAGAGAGAGAGAGAGAGAGAGAGAGAGTGTGAGTAAAAAAAAAACCTTTATTTGGTCTGGGAACCCACAAGACAAACACTCAAACAAACAAAAACATGGTTAAACATAAATTAGAAACACAACACCAAATCTTCCTCCACAGTAACTAAACACAACAACCCCATTAACAGCCCAATGTTATTAACCATTTTGTAGCAGACAAACTCAACCCTCTGTCTCGCTGCCAACATCCCCTCCAGCATTCCCACCACATCCACAGACCCCTGTCCCCGAATACTGTTATTTTGTGTCTTCCAAATTGCTAATTTAGCTGCCCCTGACACAAAGTTACAGTGAGGGAAAAAAGTATTTGATCCCCTGCTGATTTTGTACGTTTGCCCACTGACAAAGACATGATCAGTCTATAATTTTAATGGTAGGTTTATTTGAACAGTGAGAGACAGAATAACAACAAAAAAATCCAGAAAAACAAATGTCAAAAATTTTATAAATTGATTTGCATTTTAATGAGGGAAATAAGTATTTGACCCCTCTGCAAAACATGACTCTTCTTGAGCCACTCCTTTGTTGCCTTGGCCGTGTGTTTTGGGTCATTGTCATGCTGGAATACCTATCCACGACCCATTTTCAATGCCCTGGCTGAGGGAAGGAGGTTCTCACCCAAGATTTGACGGTACATGGCCCCGTCCATCGTCCCTTTGATGCGGTGAAGTTGTCCTGTCCCCTTAGCAGAAAAACACCCCCAAAGCATAATGTTTCCACCTCCATGTTTGACGGTGGGGATGGTGTTCTTGGGGTCATAGGCAGCATTCCTCCTCCTCCAAACACGGCCAGTTGAGTTGATGCCAAAGAGCTCCATTTTGGTCTCATCTGACCACAACACTTTCACCCAGTTGTCCTCTGAATCATTCAGATGTTCATTGGCAAACTTCAGGTGGGCCTGTATATGTGCTTTCTAGAGCAGGGGGACCTTGCGGGCGCTGCAGGATTTCAGTCCTTCACGGCGTAGTGTGTTACCAATGGTTTTCTTGGTGACTATGGTCCCAGCTGCCTTGAGATGATTGACAAGATCCTCCCGTGTAGTTCTGGGCTGATTCCTCACCGTTCTCATGATCATTGCAACTCCACGAGGTGAGATCTTGCATGAAGCCCCAGGCCGAGGGAGATTGACAGTGCTTTTGTGTTTCTTCCATTTGCGAATAATCGCACCAACTGTTGTCACCTTCTCACCAAGCTGCTTGGCGATGGTCTTGTAGCCCATTCCAGCCTTGTGTAGGTCTACAATCTTGTCCCTGACATCCTTGGAGAGCTCTTTGGTCTTGGCCATGGTCGAGAGTTTGGAATCTGATTGATTGATTGCTTCTGTGGACAGGTGTCTTTTATACAGGTAACAAGCTGAGATTAAGAGTACTTCCTTTGAGTGTGCTCCTAATCTCAGCTCGTTACCTGTATAAAAGACACCTGGGAGCCAGAAATCTTTCTGATTGCGAGGGGGTCAAATACTTATTTCCTTCATTAAAATGCAAATCAATTTATAACATTTTTGACATTTGTTTTTCTGGATGTTTTTGTTGTTATTCTATCTCTCACTGTTCAAATAAACCTACCATTAAAATTACAGACTGATCATTTCTTTGTCAGTGGGCAAACGTACAAAATCAGCAGGGGATCAAA
The DNA here is from genome assembly GCF_020615455.1 of Coregonus clupeaformis. NCBI lineage: Eukaryota > Metazoa > Chordata > Actinopteri > Salmoniformes > Salmonidae > Coregonus > Coregonus clupeaformis. Next base: position 60,266 of record NW_025534513.1, on the reverse strand, counting down.
TACTTTTTTCCCCTCACTGTAAGCAAGAGAACTACACCCCTTCGACTAAACCTGTACTTTGGCCCAAATATAAACATTTGGGAAGAGAAAACCTCTCCCAGAGCTGAGAACCAACTAGTGATCAGGTCAATCATCCCGACCAACCTGGGACACTGTAAGAACAGATGTGACAGAGTTTCAGACTCAGCACAGAATGGACACCCCTCCCTAACAGTAGGATCCAGGTGTACCAGATGCATATTGGTGGCTATGGCTACATGCATTATCCTCCATTGGAGGTCAGCTGTCCTCTTATCAATAGGCAGTTTATATAAAGACTGCCAACAGCCTTTTGGGGAGGCAGCTGGACCAAACACACCCGCCCACCTCGTTGATTTTACCCCTTCCAGGGAAGAAGCATGGGGCACTTTTACACATATTATGTACATGGCCTTCTTTCCCACCTCCTTGAACTCCCCCAGCTCCGGGGTATCGAAGTAAAGCAGCATCCCCACGTCCTCCTCTAATGCCTCCGCCGCAGCACTAACATTCAGCGCAGGGAACACATAATCCAGACCCTCCGTCCACCGATCAGAATTGGAAGTATCAGTCACATACTGCCGATGAAGTACTGGCAAGGAATTCTTTCTCTCAGCTCCTCCAACGATCTGCTCCAGCTCCGCATCAGATGACCCAGCTTGGTACACCCCACACCTAACAGGCATGAACATAGGCTGGCTGAACCCATAGCACAGGACTGGATGAAAGTGTTATAAAAAATAGGCTCTTCAAAAAAGCCACATCCCTTACAGGACATGTCGAAAACTCTCCTAGCCTGCATAACAGACTCATAGAATGGAGTCAGGCCAGACAAACCACCCCATCTAGCTTTAAGAGGAAAAGGTGCCCAAACAGCCCGCTCTCCTCATCAATGTGTAGGCTGTATCGACCCAGCTAGAGCCATTACTGTACAACGGTCTCTGGGCTGCTTGAAGCCGGAAAGCCATAACCCTAGAGGAAATGTCCTCCAGGCCTTGCCCACCCTGGTGCAGTGGCAGGTACAGGGCTGAAGCTTTAATCCAATGTTGTCCAGACCAGAAGAAATTGACAAAGTTCCTCTGAAGCTCTTGTATCATTAGTCTGTGCCACAGGGTAGAGGCGGCTAGGTTATTGGCTACCAGCACCCTTCCCCTATAAGACAGCATATAACTGTCATGAAATTAGGCATCCCTGCCTAATACCCCTTTGGACGGGGATGGGGCAGCTCAAACCACCCCCCACCTTCACCATACATGAGGCACCAGCATACAGTAATAATAATAATAATAATAATAATAATAATAATAATAATAATAATAAGCCATTTAGCAGACGCTTTAATCCAAAGCGACTTACAGTCATGTGTGCATACATTTTTACGTATGGGTAGTCCCGGGGATCCAACCCATTACCATGGCTACAGAGGACCACCAGTAAACTCATCCAAGACAAAAAAAACATCCCCACACCCAAAGGCGTTCATTGTTTTGAACAAGTACTGGTGGTCCACACGGTCAAAAGCCTTCTCTTGATCCAAAGAAAGCAAACCCACATTCACATCAGACAATTTACAAATGTCTAAAACATCTCTTATTAGAAACAAGTTATCAACAATGGAGCTGTCAGGTACACAGTAAGACTGGTCCTTGTGGACCAACAGCCCCAGATATTCTTTCAACCTGTTTGTGAGACACTTAGATATAATTTTTATATTCTGCACATAGCAATGCAACAGGTTGCCAGTTTTTTAAAAGAGCATAATTTTTGGCAACAATGAAAGCACAGCGCGTTGACAGGATACAGGACGAGAACCCTCATAAGAAAACGTTTTGAAACTACCTAAAATTGTCCAATGAGAAAACAGACAAAGAGAAAAAAGCACCCTTTGAGGCATGATAGTCATCATTGTTTTAATTCTCTTAACCTGACCACGTTTCCCACTTCCTTTTGCTGCCGTGACAGCAGTAACACATTTCCTCCAGCGGAAACGCTTCTTCACACTCAACTGGTCTAATCCCACCGGCTTCTGTAACACCACAGCTGACCTCACAAACTCATCAACATTTAAAAAATCTGCCAATTTAACAGATTTCCCAAAAGTCTGGTCCATCAACAGTGATATCAGAAATGTCCATATCCTTCTCCTGATCCTCTTCAACTGAGGCCACAGACCCCTGACTCCCCTCTCAACACTACCCACTTTCACCTCATCACTCGTACCGGGCATCTCCTCCACTGCCTGGGAGACTAGCCCCACCTGAACCCCCTCCTGTACCCCATTACTCATAATGGACATCTCCTTCACTACCTGGGAGACAAGCTCCACCTGAACCCCCTCCTGTATTCCATCACTCGTACTGGGCATCTCCTTACCAGTCTGGGGAAATGGCTCCCGAGATCCGTCCTTACCTCCTACAACAATATTCTGCTGCACATCCGACGCTATGTTCCCCTCTGGTCCAAGCTGCAACTCAGTACCCTCAACACAAACAACTTGTTCCTCAGCAACAGGTGCTTGTGCCTGCTTTACCACTGTCAGCCCACCTCTCCCTACATCAGTGGGCCCAGGCGTTACGAGGACCACCTGCGTCCCTCCCTCCGATAACGATAAACGATAACTCCAAAGTCTGCTCCAGTGAGTCCAAAAACATAAACACCTGTCGCCGAAATGACATAACCTGTTTCAGAGCCTGGTGTTTGCAACCTAACGGGACAATTTTAATTGAACTTGCAAACTTTCCAAACCGCAATAACTTGCGCTCCAATAGTTAATTGGGAATAAACGGCGGTCCATTCGAAATCGTTACCCTTGTCGACGGAGAGAAAAGCGGCGTAACTTGAATAAACATACCTTTAAGAAGTACGCCATGCTCAACCATCCAATCGACAAGACGCTCTTCTTTAAGAAAAACCACCACCGCTTTATTCATCCGCGACGCATAAGCAACATTTTCATAGCCTACCTTCTCTCCTACGGCGACCAGAAACTCATCCACAGTGACAGTAGCCTCAGTAACACACCTGAAGCCGTGCCGAAGTGACAGGGACGGCGTCCCAATGTGGGTCGCCATCCCCACCAAAACCAGGGCAATTCCAACAATAAATACAATATACCTAATTCTATTACAAATTTTTTTTTAAACCTTCATCATGCATAAAAAAAGGAAAACCACCAAGAAAAAGAAACAAAAAAGAAAACACAGGCCATCTAACTCCTCCAGATACCACTCGCTCATACAATTCCCAGCATGCACCAAACACTCCCAGCATGCACCAAACACTCCCAGCATGCAGAGAGAGATAATGAGAGAGAGAGAATGAGAGAGACTATAAACCACCAGGTGGACAGCTGGTCCAGCTCATTTGGATGCTTGCTTATTGATCCAAGAGGCTCATCAAACGATCTCCAGCTAGATTCAGCTAGAAGCACACCGACACCCTATAACTCTCAGTACTTCAGTACTCTCTGACGTGTCTTACTAAGCCATTCTACAGTACCAGTCATTGGAATTGCATGTCCGTGGTTGTGTTCAGTACAGAGAAAACGTTTTGAAACTACCTAAAATTGTCCAATGAGATCACAGATTTTTGTTTTCCGTTGCAAAAGTATTTAGTCACGTGTGCTGCACTGAACAGGACCCAGGTGTTTTCTCCCAGCTATGCATGGACCATAACAACACAGTGTATTCAGTCCATTCAGAGTCCTCCCTCTTTAATTCTCTGAAAAGGTCTCACTCTGTTTGAAGGCGCTTTAGACACCTACTTCCTTTCTAATAGCCAAAGCCCAACCACCCAGAGACATCTCTGGAAAAGCACTTTACTCCATTGATTTGGTTGCTAGGAGAGCTCAAGGGTTCACTGTCTATTTTGAAATGTTTTCTAAGTTCTGTAAAAAAACATCTATGTCCCTCATCAGTTACCCAGGTCGCATATAGAGGCTCTCAGAACTGGAAGATCAGATAAAAGCTTGTTCTTTGTCTCCGGTCTGATTCCCCCCCGGATCTCGGACCCTCTTCATAATCTAATTTCAGTGTTACCATCAGTGGGATAACATCACTGTGTTATTGTGTAAAGATGTATCAGTCATTCATCAGGGTACATTAGTAATATTACTGACGCGGCAATACAAAGTAGCTTTCTGATGCTTTTGCCAATACCAAGGGAGGCTGGGGAGGATAGAGACAAAGCATCTCCTGGACTTCTTGATTAAATCTAGGAGACCCACTAATGTCAGTTAGATGGATAAAGCAGAGAGCTTGCCAAGACTATCCCTCTCTCCATCTCTCTCTCTCTCTCTACCCCTCTCACCCTCTCTCCCTCTCTATATTTCACTCTTTATCTCTCTACTTCTCCATCTCTCTCCAGCCAGGTCACCTGTGATACAAGTCAGTATTCGACGTCCATTCATGTCTGAGGACGTTGGGAGATGATGTGGAAACCAGCCACTAGGGGCAACAGTGAGCGTTGGTTCCTTCAAGTAGGTTTCTGTTTAGCTAGGGCGTTGTGGACAGGATGGCAGAAGGGCGTAAGCATCTGCCTTTGATTCTAAAGGTTGAATCCAGCGATAGAAAGTTATTTTTGTTTTAAGCCTATCCCAAACCTTAACCCTTACCTTAACTATTCAAGTTAAAACCTTACGATTTCAGAGTTAATGACTAAACTTAACCTTAAACACTTTGAAATCTGACGTTTGCAATAACTTCTAAATTTGACATTTGAGAATCATGGATGAACGTCTAATTCTGACGTGAGACTGTGAGAGCTAGTTGCTCTCTCTGCCCCTCTCACGTTCTCTCTCTCCTTCTCCCTCTCCATCTCTACCTCTCTCTTAATATCTTGATCTCTCTCTCCCTCCGAGAATTCAATTAGGTATTGCAAATAGACTGGAGACTCCAGAGTGGAGGTCTTAATAAATGCAGTGCCTCAGCAGACATTTTTTCTTTTTTATTACTCTTTCTTTACCAATTTACTTTCTTCTATTTTTGCTGCAGAACCTGTTGAGAGGTGAACCTGACAGGAGGTGAACCTGATGAGAGGTGAACCTGACGAGAGGTGAACCTGACTAGAGGTGAACCTGATGAGAGGTGAACCTGACGAGAGGTGAACCTGATGAGAGGTGAACCTGTTGAGAGGTGAACCTGATGAGAGGTGAACCTGTTGAGAGGTGAACCTGATAAGAGGTGAACCTGACGAGAGGTGAACCTGATGAGAGGTGAACCTGTTGAGAGGTGAACCTGATGAGAGGTGAACCTGACGAGAGGTGAACCTGATGAGAGGTGAACCTGTTGAGAGGTGAACCTGACGAGAGCTGAACCTGTTGAGGGGTGAACCTGATGAGAGGTGAACCTGACGAGAGCTGAACCTGTTGAGGGGTGAACCTGATGAGAGGTGAACCTGTTGAGAGGTGAACCTGATGAGAGGTGAACCTGACGAGAGGTGAACCTGATGAGAGGTGAACCTGTTGAGAGATGAACCTGACGAGAGCTGAACCTGATGAGAGGTGAACCTGATGAGAGGTGAACCTGACGAGAGCTGAACCTGCAAGTAAGCATTTCATTGCACTGTGTACTCCATGTATACAGTGCATTCGGAAAGTATTCTGAATATTTACATATATATAAACAAACTTGAACATGACCAAGGAAAGACAGAGAGTAGATATGCTGTCAACGTAAGCACAGGCAGGAAGGGGAGTGGGTAATACTGTCACTCAGGATGTAATGGCATGACAAAGGTTGTTTCTCATCATTTTCTCAACATATAATTGTTGCTTCACTTATTTCTCAGTGGCTTGAATATGCAGATCATGTCCGCACATTATTATATGGAGTGCATGCTTCATCAAAGCTTCAGAGCTCTAATGGGGAATAACTAACTAGGCTTACTGGTCTTAACTACATGTATATGCATGGCACAGAAGTCATTTTTCATTCTCATTGTGCCTGCCAAAGCCATCTGCATAGTGATGTTGGAGATGCAAATACAACATATATTTATAAGCTGTCATATGATTTATTAATTTAAAACTTTTTATGTCAGATTTTGAGTAGCAGCCTGAATCAAGCCTGTTGAACCAGTCCTGCGAATCAACATGTGAATAGACAGTAGTAATGCATGGCTAGATTAGGATCAGACAGTGGTTGCTAGGATACATGCATTGAAAACATGGACTGATACAGTATGTTCAGCACAGCAACTGTGAAAATGTATTCACTGATGTTGACCAACAACTTTATTTGAAAGCAGCACTGAATAAAACATCTAATGAACCACTAAAACATCTAATGAACATTTAGAACAACACATAATAATGACCTACGCTTATGCTCTCAGGTGCACATGAAATTAAAAGGCATGCATTACTTCTCACCCTTCAATAGGCAGGCAGTGACTGCAATGTAGAGGAGAGTTTTCCATGGACCCATCATTGCGTTGAATAGAAGTGTCTGGCATAGACCCGCAGAAATATCAAACATCAATGATCATCCTCCATAGCCTTCCTCACTGAAGTGTGAAGGCTGGAAGAGATGTGAGCGGAGGGGGAGGGAGTAGTGGGACTGGGGACTTAGATAGCACCGCCGCCGCCGCCCCTCCTACTAAATATGTTTGACAAGAGAGGGGTCTGGTCTCTCAGTATGATTTGCAGCTACACGGCGCTGCAGTGACAGACTTGCTGTTGCCTTTCGCAAAAGTGCAATAAAGTAAACCGTTGTCACTATACCGGACACAATGTGCCACTTGACTAGTTATACAATTTACGCGCGCAGCAATGTTGACAGTGGACAAACATTACGCACAGCACTTTTGCTTGCCAAATGATGTCTACATGTGACTTCAAATGGGGAAATGTAAAAGTAAATGCACGGGCTATTAAAACATGACATCTGAAGTGTTTATGAATGTTTCTGATTTCTTTCAGTAAAGCAGTTGATTGGATTGTTCTTTGACACAATGCTGATATGGAGGATAATCAGTGCCACTTTGAAAATGAAATGCTAAATTCAAATGTGAAAATGATAAATGCATGTATATTTTCATATTAGTGCGCATGATTCATGCCACAATAAAATTGCAACGTTAAGAAAATTAACATAGGAAATGGTTAATAAAAAAATTGAAACTGTAAAGCGAACAGGTAATGGTACACATAAAATGGCATATGCAATGTGCATAGTGAAATGGAAAGTGCCTGTTTCCATTTTCCAAATGCCCAATTTTTGTTGTTGTTGTATGTATTCAAATAGCTTCCTGGCGGCATGAACCAGGACAGCAACACAACACCGCCATGCAGTGGTACATCCTAGACATGCCGCCAGGAAGCTGTGTGCATTGATTTTAGACTAGTGTAATGACAGGTTTTGAACCTGGTGTCCTGTACACCAGAACAACATCTTAGCCTGCTAAGCCAAAAATATAAACGCAACATGTAACAATTTCCATGATTTCACTGAGTTACAGTTCATATAAGGAAACCAGTCCATTAAAATGAATGAATTAGGCCCTAATCTATGGATTTCACATGGCTGGGCGTGGGCCCAGCCATGGGTGGGCCTGGGAGGGCATATTTTACGCTGCTGCTACTCTGTTTATTATTCATGCATAGCCACTTTAACTCCTCCACATGTACATATTACCTCAATTACCTCGACTAACAGGTGCCCCCGCACATTGACTCTGTACCGGTACCCCCCTGTATATAGCCTCCCTATTGTTATTTTATTTTACTGCTGCTCTTTAATTATTTGCTATTTGTTTGTATTTTTTACTTAACACTTTTTTAATTATTTTGTTCTTCTCTTAAAAACTGCATTGTTGGTTAAGGGCTTGTAAGTAAGCATTTCACTGTAATGTCTACACCTGTTGTATTCGGCACATGTGGCAAATAAAATTTGATTTGATTTGTTTTTGACTTGGGAGCCAGGTCCACCCACTGGGGAGCAAGGCCCAGACAATCAGAATGAGTTTTTCCCCACAAAAGGGCTTTATTACAGACATAAATACTCCTCAGTTTCATCAGCTGTCCAGGTGGCTGGTCTCAGACGATCCCGCAGGTGAAGAAGGCAGATGTGGAGGTCCTGGGCTGGCAATGTCACACGTGGTCTGCGGTTGTGAGGCCGGTTGGACGTACTGCCAAATTGCACGCTCCCTCAAAATTTGAGGTATCTGTGGCATTGTGTTGTGTGACAAAACTGCACATTTTAGAGAGGCCTTTTATTGTCCCCAGCACAAGGAGCACCTGTGTAATGATCATGCTGTTTAATCAGCCTCTTGATATGCCACACCTGTCAGGTGGATGGATTATCTTGGCAAAGGAGAAATGCTCGCTAAGAGGGATGTAAACAAATTCGTGCACGAAATTTGAGAGAAATACGCTTTTTGTGCATATGGAACATTTCTGGGATCTTTTATTTCATGAAACCAACACATGTTGAGTGTGACTCAGATGGATCTCTGTGAGGAGGAGGGGGCCGACAAAGGATGGTGAATTGTAACTGAGGTGGTTCAGTGATCACATATGCATGAGACCTGAATAGTTGCATTGGCCTCCGAGTCAATGCCTAGGCTTCAGCTTAGCAGGCCAACTCTTTTCTGGTGCACAGGAGATCTGTTGGTTTCACTAGCCTAAAATCATGTCATGGCTAGGATGTACTACTACATGGGGGTGTAGTAAATCATGTCATGGCTAGGATGTACTACTACATGGGGGTGTAGTAAATCATGTCATGGCTAGGATGTACTACTACATGGGGGTGTGGTAAATCATGTCATGGCTAGGATGTACTACTACATGGGGGTGTAGTAAATCATGTCATGGCTAGGATGTACTACTACATGGGGGTGTGGTAAATCATGTCATGGCTAGGATGTACTACTACATGGGGGTGTAGTAAATCATGTCATGGCTAGGATGTACTACTACATGGGGGTGTAGTAAATCATGTCATGGCTAGGATGTACTACTACATGGGGGTGTAGTAAATCATGTCATGGCTAGGATGTACTACTACATGGGGGTGTAGTAAATCATGTCATGGCTAGGATGTACTACTACATGGGGGTGTAGTAAATCATGTCATGGCTAGGATGTACTACTACATGGGGGTGTAGTAAATCATGTCATGGCTAGGATGTACTACTACATGGGGGTGTAGTAAATCATGTCATGGCTAGGATGTACTACTACATGGGGGTGTAGTAAATCATGTCATGGCTAGGATGTACTACTACATGGGGGTGTGGTAAATCATGTCATGGCTAGGATGTACTACTACATGGGGGTGTGGTAAATCATGTCATGGCTAGGATGTACTACTACATGGGGGTGTGGTAAATCATGTCATGGCTAGGATGTACTACTACATGGGGGTGTGGTAAATCATGTCATGGCTAGGATGTACTACTACATGGGGGTGTGGTAAATCATGTCATGGCTAGGATGTACTACTACATGGGGGTGTAGTAAATCATGTCATGGCTAGGATGTACTACTACATGGGGGTGTAGTAAATCATGTCATGGCTAGGATGTACTACTACATGGGGGTGTAGTAAATCATGTCATGGCTAGGATGTACTACTACATGGGGGGTGTAGTAAATCATGTCATGGCTAGGATGTACTACTACATGGGGGTGTAGTAAATCATGTCATGGCTAGGATGTACTACTACATGGGGGTGTAGTAAATCATGTCATGGCTAGGATGTACTACTACATGGGGGTGTAGTAAATCATGTCATGGCTAGGATGTACTACTACATGGGGGTGTAGTAAATCATGTCATGGCTAGGATGTACTACTACATGGGGGTGTAGTAAATCATGTCATGGCTAGGATGTACTACTACATGGGGGTGTAGTAAATCATGTCATGGCTAGGATGTACTACTACATGGGGGTGTAGTAAATCATGTCATGGCTAGGATGTACTACTACATGGGGGGTGTAGTAAATCATGTCATGGCTAGGATGTACTACTACATGGGGGTGTAGTAAATCATGTCATGGCTAGGATGTACTACTACATGGGGGTGTAGTAAATCATGTCATGGCTAGGATGTACTACTACATGGGGGTGTAGTAAATCATGTCATGGCTAGGATGTACTACTACATGGGGGTGTAGTAAATCATGTCATGGCTAGGATGTACTACTACATGGGGGTGTAGTAAATCATGTCATGGCTAGGATGTACTACTACATGGGGGTGTAGTAAATCATGTCATGGCTAGGATGTACTACTACATGGGGGTGTAGTAAATCATGTCATGGCTAGGATGTACTACTACATGGGGGGTGTAGTAAATCATGTCATGGCTAGGATGTACTACTACATGGGGGTGTAGTAAATCATGTCATGGCTAGGATGTACTACTACATGGGGGTGTAGTAAATCATGTCATGGCTAGGATGTACTACTACATGGGGGTGTAGTAAATCATGTCATGGCTAGGATGTACTACTACATGGGGGTGTAGTAAATCATGTCATGGCTAGGATGTACTACTACATGGGGGTGTGGTAAATCATGTCATGGCTAGGATGTACTACTACATGGGGGTGTGGTAAATCATGTCATGGCTAGGATGTACTACTACATGGGGGTGTAGTAAATCATGTCATGGCTAGGATGTACTACTACATGGGGGTGTAGTAAATCATGTCATGGCTAGGATGTACTACTACATGGGGGTGTAGTAAATCATGTCATGGCTAGGATGTACTACTACATGGGGGTGTAGTAAATCATGTCATGGCTAGGATGTACTACTACATGGGGGTGTGGTAAATCATGTCATGGCTAGGATGTACTACTACATGGGGGTGTGGTAAATCATGTCATGGCTAGGATGTACTACTACATGGGGGTGTAGTAAATCATGTCATGGCTAGGATGTACTACTACATGGGGGTGTAGTAAATCATGTCATGGCTAGGATGTACTACTACATGGGGGTGTAGTAAATCATGTCATGGCTAGGATGTACTACTACATGGGGGTGTAGTAAATCATGTCATGGCTAGGATGTACTACTACATGGGGGTGTGGTAAATCATGTCATGGCTAGGATGTACTACTACATGGGGGTGTAGTAAATCATGTCATGGCTAGGATGTACTACTACATGGGGGTGTAGTAAATCATGTCATGGCTAGGATGTACTACTACATGGGGGTGTGGTAAATCATGTCATGGCTAGGATGTACTACTACATGGGGGTGTAGTAAATCATGTCATGGCTAGGATGTACTACTACATGGGGGTGTAGTAAATCATGTCATGGCTAGGATGTACTACTACATGGGGGTGTGGTAAATCATGTCATGGCTAGGATGTACTACTACATGGGGGTGTGGTAAATCATGTCATGGCTAGGATGTACTACTACATGGGGGTGTAGTAAATCATGTCATGGCTAGGATGTACTACTACATGGGGGTGTGGTAAATCATGTCATGGCTAGGATGTACTACTACATGGGGGTGTAGTAAATCATGTCATGGCTAGGATGTACTACTACATGGGGGTGTAGTAAATTATGTCATGGCTAGGATGTACTACTACATGGGGGTGTAGTAAATCATGTCATGGCTAGGATGTACTACTACATGGGGGTGTAGTAAATCATGTCATGGCTAGGATGTACTACTACATGGGGGTGTAGTAAATCATGTCATGGCTAGGATGTACTACTACATGGGGGTGTAGTAAATCATGTCATGGCTAGGATGTACTACTACATGGGGGTGTAGTAAATCATGTCATGGCTAGGATGTACTACTACATGGGGGTGTAGTAAATCATGTCATGGCTAGGATGTACTACTACATGGGGGTGTAGTAAATCATGTCATGGCTAGGATGTACTACTACATGGGGGTGTAGTAAATCATGTCATGGCTAGGATGTACTACTACATGGGGGTGTAGTAAATCATGTCATGGCTAGGATGTACTACTACATGGGGGTGTGGTAAATCATGTCATGGCTAGGATGTACTACTACATGGGGGTGTGGTAAATCATGTCATGGCTAGGATGTACTACTACATGGGGGTGTGGTAAATCATGTCATGGCTAGGATGTACTACTACATGGGGGTGTAGTAAATCATGTCATGGCTAGGATGTACTACTACATGGGGGTGTAGTAAATCATGTCATGGCTAGGATGTACTACTACATGGGGGTGTAGTAAATCATGGCATGGCTAGGATGTACTACTACATGGGGGTGTAGTAAATCATGTCATGGCTAGGATGTACTACTACATGGGGGTGTAGTAAATCATGTCATGGCTAGGATGTACTACTACATGGGGGTGTAGTAAATCATGGCATGGCTAGGATGTACTACTACATGGGGGTGTAGTAAATCATGTCATGGCTAGGATGTACTACTACATGGGGGTGTGGTGTTGCTCTCCTGGTTCCTCCAGGAAGCAATTTGCATACATTTTGAAAATTAAAACGGAAATGAAAAACAGCCACTTTCAATTTCACTTTGCAGGTACAATTTTCTGTTTACCATTTTCATTTAGAATTTCTGTTAACCATTTCCAATTTTCAATTAACCATTTTATATATCATTTTAACTTAGCTATATTGCTATGGCATCATGCACACTGATATGAAAATATAAACGCTTTGATGATATTCACATTCCTATTTAGCATTTAAGCATTTCATTTTCGAACTGGCACTGATCATCCTCCATATGCTGATAGCTTCATGAAAGCTCAGCCTCTTTTGACATACCTGCTCTTATGACATATCAGCTCGACAGAATAGCTGGACAGAACTGCATTCGTTTCTTCTAAAGTATGCTCAGATATGTACACATGTACGGATGTTCTATTTTAAACATGAGGTGACATATCGTGATCGTCCAATAGAATTACAGTTTTGTATTTTTTTCAATAATGTAGTGAGTGGACCTATTGTGTTCATGATTGAGGTGACATATTGAGATACTAAATTCACTATTTTCTATCTATGTATTTAACACAATACCAAACACTAATTGTCCCTCTCGTACCCTTTGAATGAGGCTTCAGGGATGCACAGAGAGAAACAAACATAAAAAGCTTTCCTAAGATGAAAATCAAAAGGTCTGTATATAATACGGTGTGAAGAAACATCCTCAGGGGTTCTTCACACCTACAACTGTGACTGGCTTAGTGTTCACCAACAGATAAGCTTACATGCATGCAGCTTGCTTACAAAGCAGGATTCAGTGACATGCTACAGTTTAAGTCGGAAGTTTACATACACTTAGGTTGGAGTCATTAAAAACTTGTTTTTCAACCACTCCACAAATTTCTTGTTAACAAACTATAGTTTTGGCAAGTCGGTTAGGACATCTACTTTGTGCATGACACAAGTAATTTTTCCAACAATTGTTTACAGACAGATTATTTCACTTATAATTCACTGTATCACAATTCCAGTGGGTCAGAAGTTTACATACACTAAGTTGACTGTGCCTTTAAACAGCTTGGAAAATTCCAGAAAATGATGTCATGGCTTTAGAAGCTTCTGATAGGCAAATTTACATCATTTGAGTCAATTGGAGGTGTACCTGTGGATGTATTTCAAGGCCTACCTTCAAATTCAGTGCCTCTTTGCTTGACATCATGGGAAAATCAAAAGAAATCAGCCAAGACCTCAGAAAAAAAAGTGTAAACCTCCACAAGTCTGGTTCATCCTTGGGAGCAATTTCCAAACATCTGAAGGTACCACGTTCATCTGTACAAACAATAGTACGCAAGTATAAACACCATGGGACCATGCAGCCGTCATACCACTCAGGAAGGAGACGCGTTCTGTCTCCTAGAGATGAACGTACTTTGGTGCGAAAAGTGCAAATCAATCCCAGAACAGCAGCAAAGGACCATGTGAAGATGCTGGAGGAAACAGGTACAAAATTATCTATATCCACAGTAAAACGAGTCCTAAATCGGCATAACCTGAAAGGCTGCTCAGCAAGGAAGAAGCCTCTGCTCCAAAACCACCATAAAAAAGCCAGATTACGGTTTGAAACTGCACATGGGGACAAAGATCGTACTTTTTGGAGAAATATCCTTTGGTCTGATGAAACAAAAATAGAACTGTTTCGCCATAATGACCATCGTTATGTTTGGAGGAAAAAGGGGGTACTTGCAAGCCGAAGAACACCTTCCCGACCGTGAAGCACGGGGGTGGCAGCATCATGCTGTGGGGGTGCTTTGCTGCAGGAGGTGCTGGTGCACTTCACAAAATAGATGGCATCATGAGGAAGGAAAATTATGTGGATATATTGAAGCAACATCTCAAGACATCAGTCAGGAAGTTAAAGCTTGGTCGCAAATGGGTCTTCCAAATGGACAATGACCCCAAGCATACTTCCATAGATGTGGCAAAATGGCTTAAGGACAACAAAGTCAAGGTATTGGAGTGGCCATCACAAAGCCCTGACCTCAATCCTATAGAAAATGTGTGGTCAAAACTGAAAAAGCGTGCGTGAGCAAGGAGGCCTACAAACCTGACTCAGTTACACCAGCTCTGTCAGCAGGAATGGGCCAAAATTCACCCAACTTTTTGTGGGAAGCTTGTGGAAGGCTACCCGAAACATTTGACCCAAGTTAAACAATTTAAAGGCAATGCTACCAAATACTAATTGAGTGTATGTAAACTTCTGACCCACTGGGAATGTGATGAAAGAAATAAAAGCTGAAATAAATCAATCATTCTCTCTACTATTATTCTGACATTTCACATTCTTAAAATAAAGTGGTGATCCTAACTGACCTAAGACAATGAATTTTTACTAGGATTAAATGTCAGGAATTGTGAAAAACTGAGTTGAAATGTATTTTGCTAAGGTGTATGTAAACTTCCGACTTCAACTGTATATGAAAATGTATTATTATTTGTCGATTCTCTCCTAAGCATGGAATTGTTCTGGTTGGTCAGTCCAAAATGTTAAAGCGGCAATCAGCAGTTGAAAAATACCAAAATATTTTCCCTGCCCCTGTTTCGGTAAAAAGCTGAGGGATGGGAATGGAGAAATGTAACCACCCTCGAATTCATAGACAAAGCTATGGATGAAAGGACTCACCATCCATGATACCACGTTTTGAGGCTATACAGTGTTTGTTTACATTTGCTTTATTTACAAACATTGGAGTAAAACAAGCTTATATGTT
Organism: Coregonus clupeaformis; assembly: GCF_020615455.1. Classification (NCBI taxonomy): domain Eukaryota; kingdom Metazoa; phylum Chordata; class Actinopteri; order Salmoniformes; family Salmonidae; genus Coregonus; species Coregonus clupeaformis. The sequence continues at coordinate 45,066 of NW_025534513.1, read as the reverse complement.
GGGTTCAGATGGAATATGACAGTTGAACTAAGCTCATGAGGCATTTATAAGTTATGTTCTTCAAGAATCAGTTGGTACATATAATTCATTTATTCATCCAAACATTGACTTAGCAACTGCAGACTGCCCCTTTAAGGCCATTTTTTTAAAGAGCTGTTTGTGGGAATATAAAAGTTCTGTAAAATGGAAGTATTTGACAGTGGTTTTCCTTTTGTAGTGTCCTTATTACAACACCAGAAATGGGTTTGGGTGTATCACTGACAGATCCTTCTCTCCCTCCCTGACACCTCCGACTTACATTAAAGTAATACCTTGTATGATGTAGGCTGCTGTTGTGTTTTGTTGTGATGTAACTGTTTTAAGTCTGTTTGGACCCCAGGAAGAGTAGCTGCTGCCTTGGCTCTAAATCCCACGTCACTAAACCTCTACACATCACCAGTGGCACAAGCCAATTTGCTGGCCCCCAGTAGTTTCTACAATGCATACAAATAGATGTGTTGCAGTATACAGGACGAATACATGTTTTCTTATCGAACAACAGTTAAATAAAATGGAAAATGCAGTATTTGTCATGTTTTTGTCATTTTTACATGGTGCCAAAGTCGAGGGACAGCATTTCCACCGCAATTCAAGAATGACCCACCACAATAACTAAATGGTTAAGTATTTGAACTACGGAGAAATGGAACAGTAATAACATTTCATAGATCAGACCTATAGAGAACTTCTCATGCATGTCAGTAAACACGCTATTTTCTATGTTGCTTCCCTCGTGTTTTTCACACTGCAGTCTTCCCAGCCAAGACCGAAATGATCCACCATCATATTGTGGTTGTTGTACAGTATCTAAGAGCAGTACTGTATGCTCATTCATCTGGACACAATTGAACTATTGAAACCAGCTGACACAGTGCATCTATTTCACAGTGCCCAGATTAGCTGGAAAAGTAGAGGTGTTGGCCTTTGGGCTAAAACATCAGCTGACATTTAATTAATCTAACAAGAGTTAGGCTGTCGGCAAAACATCACAACGTGTACAATAGAACTGTGATATTGAGAGTGTATTCACAAAACACAACACTTCTCCTTCCCCATATCTAGGGCTGTGTTCCGGTTAGTTGCGAATGATGCTCTCATCTCCCATGTTAAACAGCTGCATGCTTGAAGCAGATGGTTCACATTGGAATGTTTACACTGCACACTGCATTAGGAACATTTCCACCAGAATATTTGCATCCCTTAAAAGGAAGGATTCACTCATTTTGAATCTTATATCATATCTGTGCATCTTTGAGCGATGTTCTATTGTTTTTTATATCCGAGCCGTCATAGAATGTAAAACTCATCATACCGGCTGTATTTCTGCCTGCTTGAACAGCGAATAGCTCAGATACACTTGAAAACATGAAATTACTCTGGGAATCTCTAGAATATCGCTCAGAGATGCACACATACGATATAACATAAAAAATGGGTGAATCTTTCCTTTAAGGAAATGTGCACATTTTGGAGAAGTTTGTGTCCACTTGGAGACACCAGTTAGACCTCTCACTCAAACTCCTGTCATTAATTTGTCTTATGTTGCACCTACCCCACATTTTCCAAGAATATTCTTATCACGTTACTGAACGTATCCAGAGTGTTTTCAGATTTCGTTATGAACAAATGCGGCGAAAAGTACAGTTAATGTAAAATGCACATCAAATGAACAGTGTAAGGTTTGGATTCAGTCCCTTTAGTCTAATAATGTTTTCAATCGCAAAACTGTTGCCTTTTAATTGTTACCATGGTTATGCATATGCATTCCATCTTTCAGAAACATTTCAATGTAGCCCTATCCATATAGGCCAATTCCCAGGAGTGTAAGGGGTTAGTTAATTATTATACCTTTGAGAACTTTGTAATGAATTCAGCGTGAGACTAGATACTCCACCTGGTGTTAATGAGATGAGGACAAATTCAATCAAACTGAAACAAAACAGAAACAGAGAAGTGTAATTTGGTTTATGTTCAGGAATGTGCGATGGACCAGGAAAACAAGTTCAGGTTGTCTATGCGTTTTAAAACTGCAATAGCCTACGAGCTAAAACCTAAAAGGCATTCATTGCAAAACAGTTTATGGTGACTTTATATATAGCCTTAAGTGACAACCCACCATCACTTAGTTCCCAAAGTCAAACAAGATATTACCCTATAGACCATTAAAGTCTCACTTCTAAAATCCCTGAATAGATTTCACAGATTTACTGTCAAAAGCAACGCTCAGGGATGAAAACCAGTGCTTGGGGCGACACTTACAGCTACAATATTTCACCACTTAAAGGCCACTAGAAAAAACTGATGGAAGAAGACAAGAACACGAGGAGAGACAGAGACAGAGAGACAGAGAGAGAGGGAGAGAGCTAGAGAGAGAGGCAGCAGTTATGGTCATTGGGTCCCATATGATGTCTTTCCTGTTACCTTAGAGATGATCATTTACCATGTCATGTACAAACTTTGCCATTGAGGGGCGCTGTTTCTCTTCTCTAAACATAGAGTGCCTTCAGAAAGTATTCATACCCCTGGACTTGTTCCACATTTTATTGTGTTACAGCCTGAATCCAAAATGGATTAAATATATATTTTTATTTACCCATCTACACACAATAGCCCATAATGACAAAGTGAAAACATGTGTTTAGACATTTTTGCAAATTTATTGAAAATGAAATACAGAAATATCTCATTTACATAAGTATTCGCACTCCTGAGTCAATAATACATGTTAGAATCACCTTTGGCAGCGATTACAGCTGGGAGTTTTTCTGGGTAAATCTAAGAGTTTTGCACTCCTGGATTGTACAATATTTGCACATTATTCTTTAAAAATTATTCAAGCTCTGTCAAGTTGGTTGTTGATCATTGCTAGACAGCCATTTTCAAGTCTTGCCATAGATTTTCAAGCCGATTTAGGTCAAAATTGTAACTAGGCCACCCAGGAACATTGATTGTCATCTTGGTAAGCAACTCCAGTGTATATTTGGACTTGTGCTTTAGTTTATGAGAGGTGAATTTGTCTCCCAGTGTCTGTTGGAAAGCGGACTGAACCAGGATTCCCACTAGGATTTTGCCTGTGCTTAGCTCTATTCCATTTCTTTCTATCCTAAAAAAACAACTCCCTAGTCCTTGCCGATGACAAGCATACCCATAACATGATGCAGCCACCACCATGCTTGAAAATATGAAGAGTGGTACTCAGTGATGTGTTGTGTTGGATTTTCCCCAAACATAACGCCTTGTATTCAGGGCATAAAGTTGATTTCTTTGCCACATTTTTTGCAGTTTTACTTTAGTGCCTTATTGGAAACAGGATGCATGTTTTGGAATATTTGTTTTCTGTACAGGTTAGTATTGTGAAGTAACTACAATCTTGTTGATCCATCCTCAGTTTTCTATCACAGCCATTAAAGTCACCATTGATTGGCCTCATGTTGAAATCCCAGAGTGGTTTCCTTCCTCTCCGGCAACTGAGTTAGGAAGGATGCCTGTATCTTTGTAGTGACTGGGGGTGTATCGATACACCATCCAAAGTGTAATTAATAACTTCACCATGCTCAAAGGGATATTCTACCCATAAGTACCCTTCTTTGCGAGGCATTGGAAAACCTCCCTGGTCTTTGTGGTTGAATCTGTGTTCCTTACAGATAATTGTATCTGTGGGGTACAGAGATGAGGTAGTCATTCAAAAATCATATTAAACACTATTGCTGCACACAGAGTGAGTCCATGCCATTTATGTGACTTGTTAAGCACATTTTTATTCCTGAACCTATTTAGGCTTGCCATAACAAAGGGGTTGAGTACTTATTGACTCGAGACATTTCAGCTTTTCATTTTGTTATTAATTTGAAACAATTTCTAAAAACATAATTCCACTTTGACATTATGGGGTATTATGTTTAGGCCAGTGACACACAATCTCAATATATTCACAACAAAATGTGGAAAAAGTCAAGGGGTGTGAATACTTTTTGAAGGCACTGTAGGGTCTCCTACTACAACTTATTCTAATGGCAGGAACCCACTGGGCACAGACGTCAATTCAACGTCTATTCCACGTAGGGTTCAACGTAATTTCATTTTAATGACGTGGGAACAACGTTGATTCAACCAGTGTGAATGGCCTGCTATGTTACCACAGGCTTGATAAGTTATGGTACCAATGGAGAAATCTTCTATGACGGAGTACCTATCTTGTTATAAACTAGTGGAGGGGTTGCTTTGTTGTGAATGGTATTTCTAGTTCTGGTTCTTTCACTGACCATTGAATGTGACAACAATGAAGTTAAGTTGTGGTACAATCATACACACTATCATTTGCAACGCAGAACCCTCAAATTGCTATTCCGTTGTTAAAAGATGACATAACAACATGCTTGAGTTTTACATAATACACTTAGGACAACAAGGTAATTAGTAGTATTAAGTTCCATAGATGGATTTCACATTTAAGTGATAATAGGCTACATTCATACTTTTAAAAATTAACTAGCTCAATAGACAGGCCTTAGAGACACAGCATAATATAACGGATTACTTTAAACCTCCAGGAGACACAAAGCCATTCAGATTCATGTTTCTTTTTGTTATGGCTCTATTGTAATTGTGCTCCACTGGCAGCAGAATCATTTCCAAAGCAACAAAACAACAATCACTGTCTGAGTATCAAATTGAACCCAGCTCCTCCAAGCAATCTCATGTGGCTTCATGGCAGTTTAAAATGAAGGAATTGATTGAACTTGGCTTGAAGGGAGACATGTCTAGGGCTCTATATTTCTCTTGAGGAGTGTTGAGGCTGTGTACAGTGCACCTAGAGACCCTTCCTATTGGTAATCAAGTCGAGTCCATCTCAAGACTGGTAGGATGAGACTGGCATTAGTATGGTGCTGAGTGACTGACACTAATTCAAGAGAGCTTCAGAGTGGGACTTCATGCCCTCAGGCCAGAGATAGATCCAACCAGCAACGGCGTCATAGTGGAGTTTCTCTAATGAAATTAGTTTCTGTGAACAGTGTAGTCTGGCAATCACCCGAGGGAAAATACAATCTGCATTCATTTGTCTACACTCAATAGACAATAAAATACACTTTTCTTTCCTCTGCATCCCACTAACTGTTAGCAGATCCTGTCACTAGCTTATGTAACATTTGGAAACCAGATGTGTTCTGTAGTTGATTGTATCAGCCACATCTTTCAACAGGAAATCACCAACAAAGAAACAAATGTTTGGTGCAACAGGAGAGATAAAACAGATAAAACAGGTAGATTTATTTTGTTGCAATCCGATTATACTGGGAACTGTACACTTCCACAAGACTTTGATGTCTAAAGTCAGACATTGTTTGCTTTGATTGGTTTACAGCCTTGTGTCTGTTACCATGGTAGCAAGGTGGATAAATGGTAAAGGTTAAGCCTTGAGGTTGAAGATAAAAGAAAGCTTGTTTTCAATTATCACACCACTTTGCATTGTTTGTGGGATACACGGCTGTTGATAGAGATAGAGGTAGGGTTGATTAAAAGGTTAGGGTTGGTTAAACTCACATTTTGACAGCAAGCTTTGTGACATGGTCAGATAGCAATGTTTTGGTGTCTGACATTTTGTTTGCTGTCCTTTTCAAGAAATCCTCAGATACCTGCTGCAACCCGAATTGAAGTAGGTCAAAACTGAAGAGTTCAATTGTGATGAAGTCATCAGCTGGAGCAGCATCAACAGGACTAGTTACGTGTCATTGTTGACACAGTGCAAAGTTATTGTTAACAGTGCAAAATCATTGTTAACACAGTGGAAAGTCATTGCTAATGTAAAAGGGTTGGTACATCTGTTACACTAACACAGTGCAAAGTCCTTGTTGACTCATTGCAAAGTCATTGTTGACACAGTGCAAAGTCATGGCTAAAACAGTGCAAAGTCATGGCTTAAAATATGCAAGTCATTGTTCACACAGTGCAGTCATTCTTGACACAGTGCAGTCATTGTTGACTCAATGCAAAGTCATTGTTGACGCAGTGCAAAGTAATTGTTAACACAGTGTAAAGTCATTGTTGACACAGTGCAAAAACAGTGCAAGTCATTGTTGACACAGTGCAAAGCCATTGTTAACTCGGTGCAAAGTCATTGTTAACTCGGTGCAAAGTCGCTGATTACACAGCACAAAGTAATTTTTGACGCAGTGCAAGTCATTGATGACACAGTGCAAAGTCATGTCTTAAACAGTGCAAGTCATTGTTGTCCCAGTGCAAAGTCATTGTTGACACAGTGCAAAGTCATTGCTGACACAGTGCAAAGCCATTGTTGACACAGTGCAAAGTCATTGTTGACACAGTGCAAAGTCATTGTTGACACAGTTCAAAGTCATTGTTAACACAGTGCAAAGTCATTGTTGACACAGTACAAGTCATTGATTACGCAGTGCAAAGTCATGGCTGAAACAGTGCAAGTCATTGTTGGCTCAGTGCAAAGTCATTGTTGACGCAGTGCAAAGTTGTCGTTTACACAACACAAAGTCATTTTTGACACAGTGCAAGACATTGATGATACAGTGTAAAGTCATGGCTTAAGCAGTGCAAGTCATTGTTGGCTCAGTGCAAAGTTATTGTTGACACAGTGCAAAGTCATTGTTGACACAGTGCAAAGTCATTTTGACACAGTGCAAAGTCGTTGTTGCCACAGTGCAAAGTCGTTGTTGCCACAGTGCAAAGTTATTGCTGACAGTGCAAAGCCATTGTTGACTTAGTGCAAAGTCATTGTTGACACAGTGTAAAGTCATTTTTACACAGTGCAAAGTCGTTATTTATGCAGTATTTTCATTATTTTTATTTTTTATTTTTTTTATTTTGGGGGGGGGGGATGGATCAGCTTAATATTGTAGATAGATTGTATCTTCTATCAATGTAATTGTCTGCATCACTTCCAATCCCCCATGTTTTTTTTTAATCGTTTTTTTTATATATATACTCCCCTTTATTACTTTTCAACCCCACCATCCTTTCCCTACTTGGAGTAAATTAGTGAACAACAATGCCCAGGCCTCTACTTCCGGTCTATACTTACTATCTACACCTTATGGACAGAGTTAATTTTACAATAATTCTATTATATATATATATATTTTTTGCTCCTGAACTTATTCTACTCTCAACCTCTCCGATCATTTTCATGATGTCCATCCGGTTTGCTTCTATATGCCATATCTTTCTAACTGTGCTCTTTCCCAAAAGCTCCCAACATACAACCTATATACTTATTATGGACACAGTATGCTTACATTATTAGCTATCTTTGTTATTATTTGTTGTTATTTGTTATTAGTCCCATCCTTCTACTCTATTCAATAGCTCCCATCTATCTCTTAACACCATCCATATAGGATCTCTATTTGCCATATATATTTCAACCGTACTGTGATGTTTTACAAAAGTTCTGAACCTTTCTATTCTCATTGCTTCTACAGATTGTGAATTAAAAATAAACATTTTTGCTAAAAGTATTATTATATTATTGATTGATTGACTATGACTTTTCAGATCACCCAGTAATGCTATCTGCAAGGTTAGTTCCAGGTAAATATTGCAATCCTTTAGCCATTCCTGGACCTGTGTCCAAAAACAAGCTACAAATGGACAGAACCAAAACAAATGATCTAATGATTCTGTCTCTTCACAGCAAAATCTGCAGAGCTGGGAAGATTGTATCCCCCATATAAATAACATTCTATTGGTAGCAAGAATTTTATATAATAATTTTTGAATCCGGTGTCGTTTTGCTTGTCAGTTCATAAACACTATGCCATGGGATCGGTACGTCAAAGATCTCTTCCCAACTATTTTGCAATCTATATGGGACGGCTGTCAATCCTTTGGTCCTTAAGTGAAACTGATATACTTTTTTATTTATCACAGTTTTCCTTAACCAATTATGTTCTTTAATGCAAGGCCGACAGACAAGTTCCTTACTTTCTCCCCCTTCCACTTTCCTCTTCCACTTTTGCGGTAAGGCTGCAATTATTTGGTTGTAATTTTGGGTAGAGCAGACATTTCCATATGTTTTTGTCAGCTGCATGTGCGACATAACTCCACCAGTCCTACCGATGATATCATTTACGAAGATTATACCTTTTTTAAACATTCTGTCAAAAAAGAAAGGTTTTTTGTCAATTAGTATATTTGAATTTAACCACAATATTTGTTGCATTATTTGTTCTGTCGTTTCTGGAGGATTAAATTGAAATTGCAACCAACTTTCTATGGCTTGTTTTAGAAATAGTGACATTTGGGAGATTATTTCCTTTTCAAATAACTGAAAGTGAGAGGTTGTAATCTGAATAAAGGGAAAAAGGCCTTTCTTGAACATTGGGTGAGACAATCTTACTAATTTGCTTGAGAACCAGTTCGGATTTAAGTATAACTTTTGTATGACTGAAGCTTTTAGTGATAGGTCTAATGCTTTAATATTTAATAATTTCTGTCCTCCGAATTCATATTCATTATATAAATATGCTCTTTTAATTTTGTCTGGCTTGCCGTTCCAAATAAAATAGAATATTTTTTTCTCATATAATTTAAAAAACTGTTCGCTAGGCGTAGGCAAGACCATAAGCAAATAGATAATACTAAAGAGTTAATCAGGGTGATTTTTCCACAAATTGACAGGTATTTTCCTTTCCATGGTAGTAAGATCTTATCTATTTTTGCTAACTTTCTATTAACATTTATTGAAGTGAGATCATTTATTTCCTTTGGGATATGTATTCCGAGTATATCCACATCACCATCAGACCATTTTATTGGTAAACTACATGGTAATGTAAAAATTGTATTTTTTAGTGATCCAATACGTAATATAGTACATTTGTCATAATTTGGTTGTAATCCAGAGAGGTTAGAAAATGTATCTAGATCCTCTATGAGGCTGTGGAGGGATTCACTGTGCAAGTCATTGTTGGCTCAGTGTAAAGTCATTGTTGACATAGTGCAAAACATTGTTAACACAGTGTTACGTCATGGCTAAAACAGTGCAAGTCATTGCTGACAGTGCAAAGCCATTGTTGACTTAGTGCATAGTCATTGTTGACACAGTGCAAAGTAATTTTTGACACAGTGCAAAGTCATTGTTGACGCAGTGCAAAGTCATTGCTGACACAGTGTAAAGTCATGGCTTAAACGATGCAAGTCATCGTTGGCTCAGTGCAAAGCCATTGTTGACTTAGTGCAAAGTCATTGTTGACACAGTGCAAAGTCATTTTTGACACAGTGCAAAGTCATTTTTGACACAGTGCAAAGTCATTTTTGAGACAGTGCAAAGTCATTTTTGAGACAGTGCAAAGTTGTTGCTGACACAGTGCAAAGTCATTGCTGACACAGTGCAAAGTCATTGCTGACACAGTGCAAAGTCATTGTTGACACAGTGCAAAGTCATTGTTGACACAGTGCAAAGTCATGGCTTAACAATGCAAGTCATTGTTGGCTCAGTGAAAAGTCATTGTTGACACAGTGGAAGTCATTGGTGACACAGTGTAAAGTCATGGCTGAAACAGCGCAAAGTCATTGTTAACACAGTGCAAAGCCATTGTTGACACAGTGCAAAGCCATTGTTAACACAGTTCAAAGTCATTGTTAAAGCTCTCAATCTGGTCAACCAAAGCTGTTATTTTCCTGCCTCTCCTATTTCGACCCACCCCAGTACTGTGTATGTTAGCATTGCATGTTTCCTTTGATTCAGAAGTAATGGACATAACTGTGGACATACGGACACCACCCAGACATTATTTTCCCCACCTCTTACTGGGCTCTATTCCATCTGCATCGCAGAAATTCAGCTTTTTCAGCATGATTGAAATTTTAAAGGCAATGTTCCTGCTTCAGCGGAGACCGCATTCACGGTAAACGCTGCATATGTCGGCTCAATAGGAAATTACCTTTACATTCCCATCGCGGAATCTGCAACGCTTCAGCTTTCCAGATTGAATAGAGCTGTGTTTGTGGGTATCATGACACAGGCAAAGTGATCCTCTGTGAAAGAGCAGAGACTAGCTCCACTGTGCTTATATAAGGGAGACCTTTAACAAGTTGTTGAGACCCATAACAAAACAAAGGCCCAATGGAAGTGGTTTAACTGCCGCTGTGGCCCCAGGCTGTAAAAGACCCTTAGTGAAGCCTCATTGGAATCCACAGTGCCAGAACCGAAGCATGGCATTCTCTGGGTAGCAATCATAATGATCTGCTAATACAAACTGGTGGGGCTTTTTGAGTCTAACTGCATACAAGAATTAATGGTTAGGAATGTTGTCAGTGGTTAACAAACGAAATAACTGTTACTAGCTCATCGTCAAGGCTTTACTACTGAAGAGAGCTCACAAAACAACACCATGTGATTACAGAATGAAGCTGTTCATAGCAACAGCTCATTCATAGCAACAGTAGAAAAATTACTCTGAACTTCTGTATTGCACATCTCAGAGGGGGCTCCTTTCTTCAAAACTCCACCACTTCTTTACTTATCTAAATTATTTTTAATTGAAAAAAGCGTAAATCCCCCTCCAGTCCATGTGTCTGAGATAAGGAAGGCTGGGTGGAAAAGAGTGAAGTGTTTTTTTTAAAATGGTGGGCAAAGTTGGCTGTCAGATGTATTACAACGTAAATGTACTTTTAATTAGTCCGTCTGCATATTTCAAGACATATGGAGGGTGCAGTGAGATACCCGATGGGTTGGACGATACTTTTCTCATCAATCTTGAAAAAAACGTATACTTAAAAACTGGAAATCAACCAATCCTCCATCGTTAACACAATGGAAAGGTCAGATGCTTTATCTAAATGTTGAAAGTGCGTGTGCGACGGAGAGAAACCAAATGGTGCAGTTTGAGGCGCTGGAGATGGAGGTCAGAGAAGGTGGGTCCGGGCAGGGGTGATGTTGGGGATGGCAGGGGTGATGTTGGGAGGGGGCAGGGGTGATGTTGGGGATGGCAGGGGTGATGTTGGGGAGGGCAGGGGTGATGTTGGGGATGGCAGGGGTGATGTTGGGGAGGGCAGGGGTGATGTTGGGGATGGCAGGGGTGATGTTGGGGATGGCAGGGGTGATGTTGGGGAGGGCAGGGGTGATGTTGGGGAGGGCAGGGGTGATGTTGGGGAGGGCAGGGGTGATGTTGGGGAGGGCAGGGGTGATGTTGGGGATGGCAGGGGTGATGTTGGGGATGGCAGGGGTGATGTTGGGGAGGGCTGGGGTGATGTTGGGGAGGGCAGGGGTGATGTTGGGGATGGCAGGGGGTGATGTTGGGGAGGGCAGGGGTGATGTTGGGGATGGCAGGGGTTATGTTGGGGATGGCAGGGGTGATGTTGGGGATGGCAGGGGTGATGTTGGGGAGGGCAGGGGTGATGTTGGGGATGGCAGGGGTGATGTTGGGGATGGCAGGGGTGATGTTGGGGAGGGCAGGGGTGATGTTGGGGATGGCAGGGGTGATGTTGGGGAGGGCAGGGGTGATGTTGGGGAGGGCAATGGGTGATGTTGGGGAGGGCAGGGGTGATGTTGGGGATGTTTGAGGCGCTGGAGATGGAGGTCAGAGAAGGTGGGTCCGGGCAGGGGTGATGTTGGGGTTGGCAGGGGTGATGTTGGGGAGGGCAGGGGTGATGTTGGGGATGGCAGGGGTGATGTTGGGGAGGGCAGGGGTGATGTTGGGGAGGGCAGGGGTGATGTTGGGGATGGCAGGGGTGATGTTGGGGATGGCAGGGGTGATGTTGGGGATGGCAGGGGTGATGTTGGGGAGGGCAGGGGTGATGTTGGGGATGGCAGGGGTGATGTTGGGGAGGGCAGGGGTGATGTTGGGGATGGCAGGGGTGATGTTGGGGAGGGCAGGGGTGATGTTGGGGAGGGCAGGGGTGATGTTAGGGATGTTTGAGGCGCTGGAGATGGAGGTCAGAGAAGGTGGGTCCGGGCAGGGGTGATGTTGGGGATGTTTGAGGCGCTGGAGATGGAGGTCAGAGAAGGTGGGTCCGGGCAGGGGTGATGTTGGGGAGGGCAGGGGTGATGTTGGGGATGGCAGGGGTGATGTTGGGGATGGCAGGGGTGATGTTGGGGATGGCGGGGAGGGCAGGGGTGATGTTGGGGAGGGCAGGGGTGATGTTGGGGAGGGCAGGGGTGATGTTGGGGATGTTTGTGAGTGTCTTGTATGTTGTCGTTTGTATGTGGATGTTTGTATTGTTAAAAAAAATAATAATAAATAAACTGGTGTACATAAAAACCCTCAGCAGTGCTTTGCTTCCTCTGAGGACGTTGGCTTCTGTTCAGAATCGGCTCAAGTGAAGAGCTGCATGCATAAATCATTTGGAGTTTCAGATCTGTGACTTTCTGACAGGAGACAAAGAGACATGAAACACTAGACGACCAGCCTCCCTGTTGTTTGAATGGAAATACTTTTCATTGAATATGCTTTTTATCATGAAACACAGCAGAATAATGCATCAAACTGGGTTTTTTATTTTCAAAGATTTTATTTGAAGTGGTATAAATACAAAATGTAAAGAACAAACATTTATGTTACAAAATAAATGTACTAATGATGAACACAAAAAAGCATGACTAAATGGCTTTTGTAAGTACGGTAGATGGGTTTGAGTGCTGTTGAAAATGCTGGGCATTGTTAAGAGGCTAGATGAAACGACAAGAGATGAATATACAGTACCAGTCAAAAGTTTAGACACACCTAATTTTTATTATTTTCTACATTGTAGAATAATAGTGAAGACATCAAAACTATGAAATAACACATATGGAATCATGTAGTAACCAAAAAAGTGTTAAACAAATCAAAATATATTTTATATTTGAGATTCTTCAAAGTAGCCACTCTTTGCCTTGATGACAGCTTTGCACACTCTTGGCATTCTCTCAACCAGCTTCACCTGAAATGCTTTTCCAAAAGACTTCAAGGAGTTCCCACATATGCCGAGCCCTTGTTGGCTGCTTTTCCTTGACTCTGTGGTCCGACTCATCCCAAACCATCTCAATTGGGTTGAGGTCGGGGGATTGTGGAGGCCAGGTCATCTGATGCAGCACTCCATCACTCTCCTTCTTGGTAAAATAGCCCTTACACAGCCTGGAGGTGTGTTGGGTCATTGCCTTGTTGAAAAACAAATGATAGTCCCAATAAGCGCAAACCAGATGGGATGGCGTATCGCTGCAGAATGCTGTGGTAGCCATGCTGGTTAAGTGTGCCTTGAATTCTAAATAAATCACAGACAGTGTCACCACCAGAGCACCCCCACACCATCACACCTTCTCCTCCATGCTTCATGGTGGGAGCCACACATGCAGAGATAATCCGTTCACCTACTCTGCGTCTCACAAAGACATGACGGTTGGAAACAAAAATCTCAAATTTGGACACATCAGACCAAATGACAGATTTCTACCGGTCTAATGTCCATTGCTCATGTTTCTTGGCCCAAGCATGTCTCTTCTTATTATTGTTGTCCTTTAGTAGTGGTTTCTTTGAAGTAATTTGACCATGAAGGCCTGATTCACACAGTGTCCTCTGAACAGTTGATGTTGAGATGTGTATGTTACTTAAACTCTGTGAAGCATTTGTTTGGGCTGCAATTTCTGGGGCTGGTAACTCAAATGAACTTATCCTCTGCAGCAGAGGTAACTCTGGGTCTTCCTTTCCTGTGGCGGTCCTCATGAGAGCCAGTTTCATCATAGCGCTTGATGGTTTTTGCGACTGCACTTGAAGAAACTTTAAAAGTTCTTGACATTTTCCGGATTGACTGACCTTCATGTCTTAAAGTAATGATGGACTGTCATTTCTCTTTAATAGGGACTTGGTCTTTTACCAAATAGGGCTATCTTCTGTATGCCAACCCTACCTTGTCAGAACACAACTGATTGGCTCAAACGCATTAAGAAGGAAATAAATTCCACAAATTAACTTTTAACAAGGCACACCTGTTAATTGAAATGCATTCCAGATGACTAGCTCATGAAGCTGGTTGAGAGAATGCCAAGAGTGTGCAAAGCTGTCATCAAGTCAAAGGGTGGCTACTTTGAAGAATATCAAATATCAAATATATTTGTTTAACACTTTTTTTGGTTACTACATGATTCCATATGTGTTATTTCATTGTTTTGATGTCTTAACTATTATTCTACAATGTAGAAAATAGTAAAAATAAAGAAAAACCCTTGAATGAGTAGGTGTCCAAACGTTTGACTGGTACTGTACACACTTTGTTTCATGAACAGTAGTACGCCACATATCCACTGCCGCAAAGCCTCTCAGGCAGCTACTCTGCCCTGGTTTTCTCACCATCAACCTCAGGTGGAAGTCAGAGTTCAACCTCATCATAACATTAATTCACCACAGAGCTTACAGATGGTGCCAATACAGCCCAGAGCCCAGAATAACCTCTGTCCCACCACTACAGGAATGGGAAGCTGCTGGAAAAATATGACTGTACATAGAGGATACATCATTTATAAAGCAAAACATTTACAAGACTAATCATTCATCTGTCAGAACAAACCTTGTGGTAAATCCTAATTTCCTCAGGTTGCATGACTAAATGGATCCCTGAATCAGGAGTGATATAAACTGCTTCTGAGTCTCTAGACACGTAAAGGACTGATGAAGATTTATCATCATGGGGAACTCTAATGTGTATGGTCAAACAAAAAAAATGACATTTCAAAGTCAAAAGTGACACATCCACAGTATATCACAGTGGTCACAGATTAACAAAATAAACTAAATCGTCAGATAAAGTGGTTAAAACCAAGGTGAGTAAGAATAAGGGCTCAGAGTTGAAACTACTGTAAGTATTGATGGTTTATCAGTGCCATGATATGAAAATACGTTGCTGTTTAACGGAGTATCTTCAAAAACAAAAGAATTCCGAAAGAACTAATTAAAAAAGCTAAACATTTGACAGGAAATTATTTCTTAGAACAATGCATCATCATTAGTAATAATTACACATCTGAGTGCATACATTAGGAGAGGCGGGTAAAGTGTTTGCATATTACCTAAATAAAAATATTACAGCCACCCACTACATAAAAATGACAGAAGAAATACTCATTGTTGGAGCCATACAAAATTACTAATTCTCATTTATAGAAGCAATACACTGATAACTTAAATTAGCAATTCATATATTCCTCCCTTGTGCTGTTTTTCTAAAACCTCTATGCCGTCCGTAATTCTATGAACGGCTAACAGTGACATTCTAATGATTCTATTCCCCTGTACACTGAATTCTACTGAGATTTAGAGACAAATACTAAAATGTAAAATACTAAAATGGCAGAATTTAGAGACAAATACTAAAATGGCAGAATTTAGAGACAAATACTAAAATGGTAGAATTTAGAGACAAATACTAAAATGGAAGGAAGGATTCAAGTAGATAAGACACTGGTCAGCCAACACCTGACCCGACGGAGTTTGAAGCTCAAGGTCGTCTCTAGCACCAGGTTATTTTCGCAGCACCATTGTCAAAGAATTTGGCGTTTTTTTGACGCACTTCATAAGCATTCATGAAACTCAAATTACATTACATAGCTGTTTTATAAGGCATTATTCACAAGCTGGGAACCAACTTGACAGGGGGTGTTGCTTATGCTAATGTCCTAGTCGCTACATCAGCTGCTATCAATAGAAAGCATTGTCCAAGCTACAAGGTGTTCTTGTAGTTAACGAATGTGTAACAACTGTATGCTAAATCAGTACGCTGGTCCAGTCCACATTGCTACTGGCTGAACCAGACATCTGACTAAACCACGTGTTCTAGTCCACGTTGCTACTGGTTGAAACAGTCATCTGACTAAACCATGTGTTCCAGTCCACGTTGCTACTGGTTGAAACAGTCATCTGACTAAACCACGTGTTCCAGTCCATGTTGCTACTGGCTGAACCAGACATCTGACTAAACCACGTGTTCCAGTCCACGTTGCTACTGGCTGAACCAGACATCTGACTAAACCACGTGTTCCAGTCCACGTTGCTACTGGTTGAAACAGTCATCTGACTAAACCACGTGTTCCAGTCGACGTTGCTACTGGCTGAACCAGTCGTCTGACTAAACCACGTGTTCCAGTTTGTGTTCTGTCATGTGGTCCCATCCTACTATGTGGTAAATTATTGTTTGAGGAGCGCTTGATATAAATTATGTTAGCACTTTTGGGACTATTCTATTGGTTCCATTGTACCAGGCAAACTAATCAAGCACAGCTCAGGTATGGTTTTCCTACCACCAGAATGTGGCTCTATCCCAACAGCACTGAGCAGCTCTGACCCAGCAGCTCTGACCAAGCAGTCAGAACAGCAGGGTGAGTGTGGCTACCAATTTGACAGTAGACTCCTGAATGAGAAATTGTGTGTGTATCCAGCTGAAGATTCACCCTTCAACGACAGATGGATAAGATGGATACTGCAATTTTGCAGGTCCAGAGCTGCTACCTGATCATCTGTGTGTGTGTGCGCCCATGTCTGTGTGTGTGTGTAAGAGTGTGTGCGACTGAGCGTGGGTGACAGTGTCCACCCTATATTGATCGCTGACCTCAGCGACGGGACGTGCGCTCGCTGCCACGGGAACGCCGGCCACAGGTCTTGCAGCACTGCGCCCGCACGGTGGGCAGGTGGCATCGGCCAAGCCACTGGAGGGTCTGACAGAAACGGAATGTGAGGCGGTCACGAAGACACGTGAGCCCTGTGAGAGAGAGAGAGACAGAGAGTTTCTGTGAGACAATTCTGTATAATAAGGACAACAACAGATTTTGCATAATTAAGTTCCCTTAATAGAAAAGATAATTGCTACCTATGACCAATAGAGACTGTGACCCAAATCAGACTTTGTATTATGAAGAATGGATTTTAAAGGTTGAATAATAACACACCAGGACGACTGAGCCCCTTAAGTTCAAAGGTCACTGTTCAGATGTCTCATAGGCATTCCTGCTCATGCTCTATTACCCTGCGCTCACAGAGGCGTGCTAACGAGGGTTGTTTGTGTTATCAATGCTTGACAGGCTCCTTCAGGTCAGGGCACTGGGACGTCTGAATTCATTAAAGACGTGTACCATGGGGACGACAACTTAAACAAATCTGAAAGCATAAATCACAGCTTTGCAGCAGTACAAAAGCACAGACACTAGCAACGCTCATATGATACAGTATGTTGTTGTCAGAGTCATGGTTCACATTACATGTGTGCTGAGAATGTAACTATGTGATTGCGAAATAACCCAAATGCAAGCATGGTTTTCACATATATGGGAAGCTGAGAGGGACCAACCAGCATGACAACGACTTGCTACAGCCACAAATACCGATAGCAAAGCAGCAGATGGTTCACATTATATCGATTTCATAAGAGTATGAAAAATGTATGCACTCACTAATTGTAAGTCGCTCTGGATAAGAGCATCTGCTAAATGACTAAAATGTCAATTGGATCACAAAAAAAATTAAATAATTGACACAATGAAACAAGACTTCATTATAACGGTATTGCTTCATTATAATGCGATTTGCTCAAGGCACAATATTTTAATGACCTTTCACAAGTTACATAATGAGAAACATCAACATCACAGCCAAATCAGCTATTGTGCATTTTACAAGAAGATGAGGAATTCTTTCATCACTAATGTCACAGACCTCCTTTGAGGAGTTAGCCAATCATCCAAGGCCACTTAAACAAGGTATAGCTAGTATGAGATGCTAACAACGCTAACTCACTATCATCTGTATGCATGATATAATTAAGACAAATCCTATGCTAAAATATACATGTAAAGCATATAGGGGTATGATCTGAGACCGAGAGACAAAGGGGAAATTAAAGTCTGCTGGGGCCTCAGGGCTGTACCAGATCTTAGTGATAGTAGTGAGTCTGTTGCTGACGATGTTCATTTTGACATTTACATTTTAGTCATTTAGCAGACGCTCTTATCCAGAGCGACTTACAGTTAGTAAGTGCATAATTGTTTTTATCATACTGGCCCCCCGTGGGAATCGAACCCACAACCCTGGGTTCGATTCCCACGGGGGGCCAGTATGAAAAATAAAAAAAATAATGTAAGTCGCTCTGGATAAGAGCGTCTGCTAAAAAAAATAAAAATGATACATTAAAGTGATGAAAAACAATATAGTTATACTTAAAACACTTCAAATAATTCCCCTGAGAAATTCCAGATAAAAAAAATATCATGGGGGTTTAATAACCAAATAATATTCCCATTGGGTGCAAAATGATAGAGCTTGTGACTGTAGATTACCTTCTAAAATGGATGGAAACGTTTTCAGCGCCTGCAGATGTATTGAGGGAATAATAGATTTAAGCCACGGTTGCAGAGGGAAAATGAGGGCAGGAGTTCTATAGAATATTTATTCTCTCGCAGCACTATTAAAACCACATCAGAGAATATGAAATGGAAAAGAAGGAATATATTATTCAATTAATAAAAACATTGCCTGAGGTTTATTGAAAACTAACAGAAATAATAACAATAATGAGCAACACTGTGCTCGCACACGGTCTTGAAGTGACTCTCTTTTCAAGTCTACAGTAAGATTTATCTTTCATCTTATCTTACATTGTTTTCAACTGATAATGCAAGGCCATATCTTAGTGATTTGAATAACTATGAAAATAAATTGAAGGCAGTTGTTGGGATTAGTTACTTCAAAAAGTATATGACATATTACTCATTACGTTAACAAAAGTAACATGTTCCTTTACAATATTACTTTGCATGGAAAGTAAAACGTTATATTACTAGTTACTCATAACAATTCATCGGATTACATAACGCGCTACTTTTGTAACGTTACCCCCAACACTGTTTACAAGGATATGTCCTTAGAAGTAGAGATGAGGATGTTGATTTCTTGGGATATTGTGCATGATCGATCCCCTCTTGCATTGAAAAGAGAAATGTAATTGAAAAATGAATATTAAGCGATGGAGGTAGACGTCTTTTTGAGTGCTACATTAACATTGTGATGAATCTGTAACCAATTTGGTTTAAAGTGCCAACTAAAAACAAGGCCAACAATGATGGAAAAGTGCAATGGAATTAATCTATCGTAACCTATTATATACAAATCTTTACAGGAGCATTATGTAACAAAGTCATGGTCAGGGGCTCAAGTTGAGATGGTCTTGAGATCTACTATAAACAAAGAGAGATCTCAGAGGTGCTAAATCTCAGCAGTTCTCCAGTGTTCACCATAGTCTCTTAAAACCAACCTCTCAGCATCTGGACTAGAAATGACTTAATTGTCCCACTGCCTGATAGCTTTATCATCCCACTGCAGGGGAGTGGAGGGACTTAACCGAAACCTTCCTTTCCTGTTCTCTGCCTCATTCTCAAGTGGTGCTCTGGGGGCAGGACTGCCTGAGAACCAGGAGCGATGGCGGAGAGTGGGGACATTGTAAAAATGAAACCCCACGCCTTCCTGAGAGGAAGGTGAGTCCGGGTGAGCTAGTGTAGCAACAGAGGAATGTGAGTCTGGGTGAGGTAGCTTAGTGACAGAGGAAGGGGAGTCTGGGTGAGCTAGTGTAGCGACAGAGGAAGGGGAGTCTGGGTGAGCTAGTGTAGCGACAGAGGAAGGTGAGTCTGGGTGAGCTAGCGTAGCGACAGAGGAATGTGAGTCTGGGTGAGGTAGCTTAGTGACAGAGGAAGGGGAGTCTGGGTGAGCTAGTGTAGCGACAGAGGAAGGGGAGTCTGGGTGAGCTAGCGTAGCGACTGAGAGGAAGGTGAGTCTGGGTGAGCTAGCGTATCGACTGAGAGGAAGGTGAGTCTGGGTGAGCTAGCGTATCGACTGAGAGGAAGGTGAGTCTGGGTGAGCTAGCGTAGCGACTGAGAGGAAGGTGAGTCTGGGTGAGCTAGCGTATCGACTGAGAGGAAGGTGAGTCTGGGTGAGCTAGCGTAGCGACTGAGAGGAAGGTGAATCTGGGTGAGCTAGCGTAGCGACTGAGAGGAAGGTGAGTCTGGGTGAGCTAGCGTATCGACTGAGAGGAAGGTGAGTCTGGGTGAGCTAGCGTATCGACTGAGAGGAAGGTGAGTCTGGGTGAGCTAGCGTAGCGACTGAGAGGAAGGTGAGTCTGGGTGAGCTAGCGTAGCGACTGAGAGGAAGGTGAGTCTGGGTGAGCTAGCGTAGCGACTGAGAGGAAGGTGAATCTTCTAAGACATAATCCTGTGAATAAATGCAGACAAGATACCCACATACACTAACTGAGTCACCGAAAAGCAAACCTTTATTTTTAACCATGACTCACCTTTGTCAGCAGCGATTGGTGTGGGGGTATCCTGTCTACAGTGTGCTTTTAGTGTGCACAAAGCTTCCTTCTCCAGTCAAATTCTAATATTGCTGTAATGCTAGGTAGTGAGACCGCCCCCCCCCCCCAGCCCGACAGGATGCTCTCAATTGTGCATCTGTAAAAGTTTGTGAGGGTTTTAGGTGCTAAGCCAAATTTCTTCAGCCTCCTGAGGTTGAAAAGGCTCTGTTGCGCCTTCTTCACCACACTGTCTGCGTGGGTGGACCATTTCAGTTTGTCGGTGATGTGTACGCCAAGGAACTTGAAGCTTTCCACCTTCTCCACTGCGGTCCCGTCGATGTGGATAGGTGGGTGCACCCTCTGCTGTTTCCTGAAGTCCACGATCATCTCCTTTGTTTTGTTGATGTTGAGTGAGAGGTTATTTTCCTGGCCCCACACTCCCAGAGCCCTCCCCTCCTCCCTGTAGGCGGTCTCGTCATTGTTGGTAATCAAGCCTACTACTGTTGTGTCATCTGCAAACTTGATGATTGAGTTGGAGGCGTGCTTGGCCACGCAGTCATGGGTGAACAGGGAGTACAGGAGGGGTCTGAGCACGCACCCTTGTGGGGCCCCAGTGTTGAGGATCAGCGAAGTAGAGATGTTGTTTCCTACCTTCACCACCTGGGGGCAGCCCGCCAGGAAGTCCAGGACCCAGTTGCACAGGGCGGGGTTCAGACCCAGGGCCTCGAGCTTAATGATGAGCTTGGAGGGTACTATGGTGTTGAATGCTGAGCTAAAGTCAATGAACAGCATTCTTACATAGGTATTCCTCTTGTCCGGATGGGATAGGGCAGTGTGCAGTGTGATGGCGATTGCATCGTCTGTGGATCTATTGGGACGGTAAGCAAATTGAAGTGGGTCTAGGGTGACAGGTAAGGTAGAGGTGATATGATCCTTGACTAGTCTCTCAAAGCACTTCATGATGACAGAGGTGAGTGCTACAGGGCGATAGTCATTTAGTTCAGTTACCTTTGCTTTCTTGGGTACAGGAACAATGGTGGCCATCTTGAAGGATGTGGGAACAGAAGACTGGGAAAGGGAGAGATTGAATATGTCCATAAACACACCAGCCAGCTGGTCTGCGCATGCTCTGAGGACGCGGCTAGGGATGCCATCTGGGCCGGCAGCCTTGCGGGGGTTAACATGCTTAAATGCCTTAAATCACGTCGGTCATGGAGAAGGAGAGGCCACAGTCCTTGGTAGTGGGCCTCGTCAGTGGCACTGTGTTATCCTCAAAGCGGGCGAAGAAGGTGTTTAGCTTGTCTGGAAGCGAGACGTCGGTGTCGGCGACGTGGCTGGTTTTCTTTTTGTAGTCCGTGATTGTCTGTAGACCCTGCCACATACGTCTTGTGTCTGAGCCGTTGAATTGCGACTCCACTTTGTCTCTATACTGATGTTTTGCCAGTTTAATTGCCTTGCGGAGTGAGTTGCTACACTGTTTGTATTCTGCCATATCCCCAGTCACCTTGCCATGGTTGAATGCGGTGGTTGGCGCTTTTAGATTTGCGCGAATGCTACCGTCTATCCACGGTTTCTGGTTAGGGTAGGTTTTAATAGTCACAGTGGGCACAACATCAGCTATACACTTCCTGATAAACTCAGTCACTGTTTCAGTGTATTCGTCTAAATTATTTTCAGAAGCTACCCGGAACATATCCCAGTCCGTGTGATCAAAACAATCTTGAAGCGTGGATTCCGATTGATCAGACCATCGTTGAATAGTCCTTAGCACGGGTACTTCCTGTTTGAGTTTCTGCCTATAGGAAGGGAGAAGCAAAATGGAGTCAGATTTGCCGAAAGGAGGGAGGGGGAGGGCCTTATAACCATCCCGGAAGTTTGAATAGCAATGGTCGAGGATTTTAGCAGCGCGAGTACAACAGTCGATATGTTGATAGAACTTCGGCAGCCTAGTCCTCAAATTTGTTTTGTTAAAATCCCCGGCTACAATAAATGCAGCCTCAGGATATGTGGTTTCCAGTTTGCATAAAGTCCAGTGAAGTTCTTTGAGGGCCGTCGTGGTATCGGCTTGAGGGGGGACATACACGGCCGTGACTATAACCAAAGAAGATTGGGAGATTATATGGTCGGTATTTGATTGTGAGATATTCTAGGTCGGGTGAACAGAAGGACTCGAGTTCTTGTATGTTACTACAATTACACCATGAGTCATTAATCATGAAACACACACCTCCTCCCTTCTACTTCCAAGAGAGCCATGTTTCCGTGAAACAGAGTATGTTACAGGCCTTGATGTCTCTCTGGAAAGAAATCCTTGCCCGTAGTTCGTCGACTTTGTTAACCAAAGATTGAACATTAGCGAGTAGGATACTTGGAAGCGGTGGGTGTTGTGCGCGCCTCCTAAGCTCCGAGTGCCTCTCCTCCGCCGGCAATGTTTTGGGTCAGCAGCTATAATCAGTTCAGTTGCCCTGGGGAGAGTAAACAAAGGATCTGCTTCGGGAAAGTCGTATTCCTGGTCGTAATGCTGGTGAGTTACCGCCGCTCTGATATCCAATAGTTTTTCCCGGCTGTATGTAATGATGCAAAACACTTTCTGAGCTAATAACGTTTAAAAAATAATACATAAAAACAAAATACTGCAAAGTTTCCTAAGAGCTAGTCGCGAGGCCGCCATCTTCGTCGGCACCAGATAGTGGCTGTAGCAGTATATTCTGCTCCCATATGGTTCCATTAGCCAGCTCCACAATACACAGTGATAGGAATAATAATATATAATATAATAATAATATAATAAGTATGAAAAAATTTATGCACTCAGTAACTGTAAGTCGCTCTGGATAAGAGCGTCTGCTAAATGACTAAAATGTAAAATGAATAAAGACAGTATATTGCGGAGCGAGGTCAATTGAAGCATGTGGGAGCAGAATATGGCGTGTGCACATTTTCTATCTTTCCAATCTCAGACACACATCCAAGACATACAATGTACTTTAATCCATTTTAAATGATGAATATCGAACAAATCACAAAAACATACAAAGAGCATCTTGCTCTAATACAACAGTATACAGCCAACCTTGAGGTAATAAACAGCGTGATGAACTAAGGTTGTTCAGACTTGTACAAGTTAGGAACAAGTACATGATTGTGTGTCAAATGTTCCAACTGACACTGCACACACAGTAATCCTTAGTAATCCTACTGTACTTCATCATGGAACAGACATGGGCGCATGGAAAGTACTCAACAATCCGCCTCAGTGTTTTTCGCCCCCTATTGTAGCTGGGGGCTGGAAGACAAGCCATGGCATGAGAGGGTTCAGTCAAGTCCACTACCCTCCTGTCTTAACATCCAGCTCCACCACAGAGGGTTCAGTCAAGTCCACTACCCTCCTGTCTTAACAACCAGCTCCACCACAGAGGGTTCAGTCAAGTCCACTACCCTCCTGTCTTAACAACCAGCTCCACCACAGAGGGTTCAGTCAAGTCCACTACCCTCCTGTCTTAACAACCAGCTCCACCACAGAGGGTTCAGTCAAGTCCACTACCCTCCTGTCTTAACATCCAGCTCCACCACAGAGGGTTCAGTCAAGTCCACTACCCTCCTGTCTTAACATCCAGCTCCACCACAGAGGGTTCAGTCAAGTCCACTACCCTCCTGTCTTAACAACCAGCTCCACCACAGAGGGTTCAGTCAAGTCCACTACCCTCCTGTCTTAACAACCAGCTCCACCACAGAGGGTTCAGTCAAGTCCACTACCCTCCTGTCTTAACAACCAGCTCCACCACAGAGGGTTCAGTCAAGTCCACTACCCTCCTGTCTTAACAACCAGCTCCACCACAGAGGGTTCAGTCAAGTCCACTACCCTCCTGTCTTAACAACCAGCTCCACCACAGAGGGTTCAGTCAAGTCCACTACCCTCCTGTCTTAACAACCAGCTCCACCACAGAGGGTTCAGTCAAGTCCACTACCCTCCTGTCTTAACATCCAGCTCCACCACAGAGGGTTCAGTCAAGTCCACTACCCTCCTGTCTTAACAACCAGCTCCACCACAGAGGGTTCAGTCAAGTCCACTACCCTCCTGTCTTAACAACCAGCTCCACCACAGAGGGTTCAGTCAAGTCCACTACCCTCCTGTCTTAACAACCAGCTCCACCACAGAGGGTTCAGTCAAGTCCACTACCCTCCTGTCTTAACAACCAGCTCCACCACAGAGGGTTCAGTCAAGTCCACTACCCTCCTGTCTTAACAACCAGCTCCACCACAGAGGGTTCAGTCAAGTCCACTACCCTCCTGTCTTAACATCCAGCTCCACCACAGAGGGTTCAGTCAAGTCCACTACCCTCCTGTCTTAACAACCAGCTCCACCACAGAGGGTTCAGTCAAGTCCACTACCCTCCTGTCTTAACATCCAGCTCCACCACAGAGGGTTCAGTCAAGTCCACTACCCTCCTGTCTTAACAACCAGCTCCACCACAGAGGGTTCAGTCAAGTCCACTACCCTCCTGTCTTAACAACCAGCTCCACCACAGAGGGTTCAGTCAAGTCCACTACCCTCCTGTCTTAACAACCAGCTCCACCACAGAGGGTTCAGTCAAGTCCACTACCCTCCTGTCTTAACAACCAGCTCCACCACAGAGGGTTCAGTCAAGTCCACTACCTTCCTGTCTTAACATCCAGCTCCACCACAGAGGGTTCAGTCAAGTCCACTACCCTCCTGTCTTAACAACCAGCTCCACCACAGAGGGTTCAGTCAAGTCCACTACCCTCCTGTCTTAACATCCAGCTCCACCACAGAGGGTTCAGTCAAGTCCACTACCCTCCTGTCTTAACAACCAGCTCCACCACAGAGGGTTCATTCAAGTCCACTACCCTCCTGTCTTAACAACCAGCTCCACCACAGAGGGTTCAGTCAAGTCCACTACCCTCCTGTCTTAACAACCAGCTCCACCACAGAGGGTTCAGTCAAGTCCACTACCCTCCTGTCTTAACATCCAGCTCCACCACAGAGGGTTCAGTCAAGTCCACTACCCTCCTGTCTTAACATCCAGCTCCACCACAGAGGGTTCAGTCAAGTCCACTACCCTCCTGTCTTAACAACCAGCTCCACCACAGAGGGTTCAGTCAAGTCCACTACCCTCCTGTCTTAACATCCAGCTCCACCACAGAGGGTTCAGTCAAGTCCACTACCCTCCTGTCTTAACAACCAGCTCCACCACAGAGGGTTCAGTCAAGTCCACTACCCTCCTGTCTTAACAACCAGCTCCACCACAGAGGGTTCAGTCAAGTCCACTACCCTCCTGTCTTAACAACCAGCTCCACCACAGAGGGTTCAGTCAAGTCCACTACCCTCCTGTCTTAACATCCAGCTCCACCACAGAGGGTTCAGTCAAGTCCACTACCCTCCTGTCTTAACATCCAGCTCCACCACAGAGGGTTCAGTCAAGTCCACTACCCTCCTGTCTTAACAACCAGCTCCACCACAGAGGGTTTAGTCAAGTCCACTACCCTCCTGTCTTAACAACCAGCTCCACCACAGAGGGTTCAGTCAAGTCCACTACCCTCCTGTCTTAACATCCAGCTCCACCACAGAGGGTTCAGTCAAGTCCACTACCCTCCTGTCTTAACATCCAGCTCCACCACAGAGGGTTCAGTCAAGTCCACTACCCTCCTGTCTTAACATCCAGCTCCACCACAGAGGGTTCAGTCAAGTCCACTACCCTCCTGTCTTAACATCCAGCTCCACCACAGAGAAACCAATTAATCTCCCAGTTCTCAGAAGCTTCAGTCAGTGCAACATCATTTCCCCATGTTGCCCCAGATCACAGAGCGCCCTAACATCACAGGGGTCAGAGGTCACAGCTGCAACGCGATCCCGCACTGTTTCCTGCACTAACCATCCAACCCCCTCACATGGAACAACATGACAGTACACAGAGAGGGGGGGGGGGGGGTTAGAGGCACATCCTGTAGGCCTGCTTGACCTGGACTTCCTCTGGCTTTCCACTCTCCAACTGTACTGGAAGCAGCAGTATCCATGGTCTATTTTAGCACCGGGGGTATATTTGAAGCAACTGGAGCCTGTTGTTCTCAAACCTCGTACTCTCGTCCCACGCCGCTGTACTGCACTGTTTGAGGAGTGGGTGCATTTCTCTGCATCGTCTTCATAGTGACTTAATATAAAGCCAGGGTTCATTACCGTACTACTGGGGCCTGACTCCGGGAGAGATGGGATGACCTCATTCACATTGGAAATGCAGGTCAGTAGACCAGGGAGAGGTTGGACCTGGGGAGAGGACCACGACGCATTGGTTTAAAGCTACATCAACAACAGTTTCGATTTCGTCAAACAACAACTATGACGAAAAAATACTCAACTGCCTACTTTTCCTGCCTAAAACTATGCCGATAACGAGACGAGATGCCCTGGGGGAAAAAAAATAAAACGATTACAAATTGCTTTTAATTTTAGTCTACGAAAATGTGACGAGATGAGAATTCCACGTGAAACTAATGGAGATTTAATTTGATATGAAGTGATGGAAGTTGGAGGTAGCCTGAATATTCATTATTTAATTGAAACAAATGCACTGATTATGTGACTAAAATGTCTGTTGCTAAAACTAGACGACTAAAACTGATAACTAAAACTAAGGAAGGATGAAATGACTAAAATGTGACTAAGACTAAAAGGTATTTTAAGATTAAAACTAAGACTAAATCTAAAATAACTACCAAAATGAACACTGATCAACAAGGACCATTACAAAAGATTAAACCATGACATAATGCATATAGTCTATGTAGAGGAACTAACAGTGATACATGAATGTTCATCTTCCAAACAACCCAACGACATTTCAGACAAAGCATATTTAAGCCATAAGGCCCAGGGGGAGGGGTGTGTGGTCTGATATACCACAGCTGTCAGCCAATCAGCATTCAGGGCTTGAACCACCCAGTTTATAAGTTCCTTTTTTCCCTCCCAAGTAAATACCAGAGTCTTGATCTATCAATTCCAACTTCAAACCTAAAACTTTATACCGAACCTGTTTCTGTGTGCTCGGGGGGAAAGAGCTTTTGGAGAGGAAGCTGTGGGGTTAGGAGCTACTAGCCGGCCTGTCGGTCTGTCTGGATCAGTGAGTCTCTCCTTGGTCAGGGGCTTCCCCAGAGTACCCTCATTACAGACTTTTGGAAGCTGCCCACTGCTGGCAACTTTCACACAGAGCGAGAGAGAGACAGAGACAGAGAAGGGGGGGGAGAGTTGAGAGAGAGAGAGAGAGAGAGAGAGAGAGAGAGAAAGAGAGGAAAATGAGACAGAAATAAGAGAAGGAGAGTGAGAATTAGAGGAGAAGAGAAAGTGAGATTGGGATACCATCACAGAGAGGTTGTGCCACTGGTTCTGCTAGACTCGTTGAGTTCACTGAGACAGAAGGCTTTGAGTACGCCTCAGTCACAGCCCACTTCACACATCTGGCTGCAAGGCATTTCTACCTTCCCCCGGCCTGGCAGCCTCCCCACACTATCCATAATAATTAACCAGGTAGTCCTGCCCCCGGCCTGACAGCCTCCCCTCACTGTCCATAGTAATTAACCAGGTAGTCCTGCCCCCGGCCTGACAGCATCCCATCACTGTCCCTAGTCATAAACCAGGCCTGACAGCATCCCATCACTGTCCCTAGTCATAAACCAGGCCTGACAGCATCCCATCACTGTCCCTAGTCATAAACCAGGCCAGGCAGCCTCCCCTCACTATCCATAATAATTAACCAGGTAGTCCTGCCCCCAGCCTGACAGCCTCCCCTCAATGTCCATAATAATTAACCAGGTAGTCCTGCCCCCAGCCTGACAGCATCCCATCACTGTCCATAGTAATTAACCAGGTAGTGAAATAGGAAACATATACACATCCAATTTTCAAGGTGCTGGACAGAAACAGAAAGGCACAGAGAGGAGGAGGAGTCGAGGAGTGTGCAAAAGGAGTTAACAATGAAATAGTACAAAGTTGTGAGTTTAGAGAATGTTAGAAGAAGAACAATTTCCTGGATCACTCAACAGCAATATCATCTGATCGCAGGATATGAAATGATAAACAGAAAGATTCAACATTTCCAAGTCGGAAGCAAAATGAAGTCAGTTTTTAATTGTCAAGCAGTGACGAGAGAGTGATGGGATGATGAAACGGAGAGTAGCCTGAAGCATAATGAAGGAAAGCCTGAAGTATAGTGGAGGGAAGCCTGAAGTATAGTGGAGGGAAGTCTGAAGTATAGTGGAGGGAAGCCTGAAGTATAGTGGAGGGAAGCCTGAAGTATAATGGAGTGAAGCCTGAAGTATAATGGAGGGAAGCCTGAAGTATAGTGGAGGGAAGCCTGAAGTATAGTGGAGGGAAGCCTGAAGTATAATAGAGGGAAGCCTGAAGCATACTGAGGGAAGCCTGAAGCATACTGAGGGAAGCCTGAAGCATACTGAGGGAAGCCTGAAGCATACTGAGGGAAGCCTGAAGCATATATATACAGTATATATATATATATATATTTTTTTACATCTTTATTTAATTAGGCAAGTCAGTTAAGAACAAATTCTTATTTACAATGACGGCCTACCCCGGCCAAACCCGGACGACGCTGGGCCAATTGTGCGCCGCCCTATGGGACTGTAATCACGCCTGGATTGTGATACAGCCTGGATCGAACCAGGGTCTGTAGTGATGCCTCTAGCACTGAGATGCAGTGCTTAGACCGCTGTGCTACTCGGGAGCCTGAAGCCTACAGTGATTTCCCTGTTGTGAATTATAGAAGAGAAATGTAATCGTTTATCATGTGTTGGCTCACATATCTTTTACCTCCTTCATCCTCCCCTCCTTTCTCCCTGCTTTACATCTCTCTTCTTCACTATGTAGCGCACACACATACTTCCTGTTTGAAGCATGAGAGCGAAGGTTGACGGAAATGGCCTTTTATTTTGTTTTATTCTTAGCCCTTTATTGACTAGTCCCGCTGTCTGCTTATATGATTCACATGGTAAAGAGGGGACAACAGCAGAATGACACCAGAGAAGCTCCATTAATGTCCCCTACCACGTGTATCAGACAGGTGGACACGTGTGATAACAGACCTGCTCAGTGCCAATCCAACCCGGTTTATACATGTTTAGAAGCCTTTGTCCGTCTGATTAGCTTTTTCTCCTGGGTGTTCCAGGCAGAGAAACCACATGAATTCTCTGTGATGTACTATTTCATCCAAGGCCCAGAATGTGAAGAACTGAGGCTTTGTGTGGATTGGTCCAATTTGAGGGAAGAAGCACTGATGGGGTATTATATCTGGCTCTATACAGGGCTAATGGAAGGACAAGGCACAGCGTATTCACTACACCAGACGCACTACACCTGGTGTTCACTCACAACTGTTATTGAGTCAGAGAGGCCATGTTGTGTGCATATGAACATATTGCCCTACTTTTACTCTTGGTGTGGAGCACTTCAGTGGAGGATAGAGCTTTTACAAATGTTCCATAAAACGGTCACCACACCAGTATTCTTCAATCTATGACGCCTCAGGTTGCTATTGTTATTAGGTGTGTTGTAGTGCTGCTTGTGTAGCATGAACAAACCCTAATGAGATCCAATACCATGCACCCACCAGTACCCTGCAGTCTGTCGGTACCAGTACCCCCCAGTCAGTCAGTACCAGTACCCCCGAGTCCGTCGGTACCAGTACCCCCGAGTCCGTCGGTACCAGTACCACCCAGTCCGTCTGTACCAGTACCCCCCAGTCCGTCGGTACCAGTACCCCCCAGTCCGTCGGTACCAGTACCCCCCAGTCCGTCAGTACCAGCCCTGAAGACAAGCATGCCAGGCAGTGACATGGACATACTCTGGGGATTGTATGTTTCTGTTTCTGGGTAAGAAAGGTATCCTGAGTTCGACTGGGTCTCTCCCATGAGCCCTTGATGGTGTGACACACCTGACACCTTGTAAAGCCCCAGTACACACACTTCCCTCTGGGGGATAGGCATGACACACACTCGCATGCATGAACACACATGCATGCACGCATGCTAGAGGTCTTCACGGGTGCAAAAAGTTGGAAATGGTCCTGAAGATTTCCCACCCGGACCCGATATGCATAAATAAAAAATAATAATGTAGAGACCTGTTCCGAACGGACCTGAGGACAACTAGACCTGGTCGGATCCAGACCCGATCCGATCAGAGTGATGGAAGCAGCAGAAAAGCAACTTTATTAACCAGGGCTGATAACGCGCGAGAAGAGGGAGAGAGATGTACTGCTCTACATTTTTACATTTAAGTCATTTAGCAGACGCTCTTATCCAGAGCGACTTACAGTTAGTGAGTGCATACATTTTTCATACTGGCCCCCCGTGGGAATCGAACCCACAACCCTGGCGTTGCAAGCGCCATGCTCTACCAACTGAGCTACAGGAGGCCTAGCTTGGTTATTGATCATCAAACATGATTACGTAGTACCTGTCTTGACTGCATCAAACAGGGAGAAGCTAGGTAAGCCAGCTAACATTAGCTAGCTAGGCTAATTGAGGCTGCATGTACTTTCTCATCCTACAGTTACAAATAGCAACAACTCCATTCAGAATATAAAGTAGCAGCCTCCCTGTTGGCTCTTGGTCATTGTAGCCCATCCTTCTCCTTTAACTTTTAATTCCATTTTCCATTGATTTGATATCTCCTAACTTCTGCCACACGAGGCTCTATGACTGTAGCCTATTGCTGCTTTGATGACTTATGATTGGCCAACAACAACTCTGGTGAAAACTCTCTCTCGCTCTCTCTCTCGCTCTCCCTCCATTTGGAACTGTACGGGCCATTCCGGACAAGAATATCAAATCCGTCCCAGACCCGTGACATTATTTAGAATTCTGGATCTGCTCGGGTACAGGTGGATCCATGAAGACCTCTAACGCACGCAAGCAAACACAGCATGCATAAACACACACAGTGTACACCCTCACCCCATTGGAAAAACTGAACAGCTGCAGTAAAAAAACACTATTAAAGCCAAAAAGTATTCAGCGCAACATAAAAACATGGTTTTAACTTGTTAGCTACAAAGTTTATGCTGCAAGCTCAATAAACAGTGATTAACAACCGTCCTCAACCATCAAGTTTGTTTCCATGATGTCATCTGGACAAGGACACATATCAAGGTCAAAGCCTCCAGGAGATGGACCACACAGAGGCTTTAAAATACAAAATAGCTGCCATTCTCAACACGCCTCAATGATTTGAAGAAACACCTCTCTGGGTAGTTGTGAATGTCAGCAGTTAAGACAGGATCTGTGCCGCATCACCTCTGTCTCACATCTACCGCTCTCCGAGATGGGATTACAGAGATTATGGTTTTATGCCACATCATTATTTGGGGATAGAAACATTTGAAATGCCACAGCAATATTGCGACAGGAAAAATTATCCAGTCAACATCCTAAAGTCAGACCAACATAAATAATAAAATATCTGCAAACACAAAGAAAGAAGCTTCTTACAAGCCAACCAATTGGCTTCACAGGGCATATGAGTACCAATGCCACAGACCGCACAAAGGAGCAAAATAACTTGGCCTTGAGTGTTTCGAAGGGAAATATTTTGCATTCCTAAATCTTATTGAAAAAAATCTGCAAAAGCAGGCCTTGTTGATTGATCACTAAAGCAGAATTGAGCTGCAAGAGAGATTCCGCAAACACCACAAAGGTGCCAAAATAATTTGTCTCCGAATGACGTTACATTTATGTCGGAGTAATGTTTTTTATCTGGGTTGATAACAGAGTTACGCAAGGTCCCTATCTCACAATCAGCTGTGTTAGTCCTCGGCCGAAGAATAATGAGACATTCTTAAGCAATTAAACTGACACACAGTGGGCCATTATCAACGCCCATATAAATGGAATTACATGCACAGCCAAGAGCCAAGAGTTTTTGTGGACTTGGCCATGAGTCAAAACCTTCCTCTGTTTCAACAGAACTGGAGCTCCAGGCTCAAACCCATGTGGGCGATGGACTTCAAGGCTTCAATTAAAGACAGAGGCATCACCGCCGTCATGATCATTTCCCATATTCACTTGATGCTTTGACTTTTCAAAGCCAATGACTCCAAAACATCTCATTCTTATTCTTGTGATCAACCATCATCCACCAAAACAAAAAGGCTTTTACGGTGGCAAACTGTGGTCTGGTACACCACAGGCCTTGCAAAATAGCAACAGACATTCCAGACCATTAGGGGAATGGTTAGAGAAGAAATCTCCACAATGGTGATGCTGTTACTGTGCCTTGCAAAAGTATTCATCCCACTTGGCGTTTTTCCTATTTTGTTGCATTACAACCTGTAATTTAAATTGATTTTTATTTGGATTTCATATAATGAACATACACAAAATAGTCAAAATTGGTGTGAAATGAAAAAAATAACTTGTTAAAAAAAATTCATAAAAATAAATAACGGAAAAGTGGTGTGTGCATATGTATTCACCCCCTTTGCTATGAAGCCCCTAAATAAGATCTGGTGCAACCAATTACCTTCAGAAGTCACATAATTAGTTAAATAAAGTCCACCTGTGTGCAATCTAAGTGTCACATGATCTGTCACATGATCTCAGTATATATACACCTGTTCTGAAAGGCCCCAGAGTCTGCAACACCACTAAGCAAGGGGCACCACCAAGCAAGCGGCACCATGAAGACCAAGGAGCTCTCCAAACAGGTCAGGGACAAAGTTGTGGAGAAGTACAGATCAGGGTTGGGTTATAAAAAAATATCCGAAACTTTGAACATCCCACAGAGCACCATTAAATCCATTATAAAAAAATGGAAAGAATATGGCACCACTACAAACCTGCCTAGAGAGGGCCGCCCACCAAAACTCACAGACCAGGCAAAGAGGGCATTAATCAGAGAGGCCACAAAGAGACCAAAGATAACCCTGAAGGAGCTGCAAAGCTCCACAGCTTAGATTGGAGTATCTTAGGACCACTTTAAACCGTACACTCCACAGAGCTGGGCTTTAAGGAAGAGTGGCCAGAAAAAAGCCATTGCTTAAAGAAAGAAATAAGCAAACACGTTTGGTGTTCGCCAAAAGGCATGTGGGAGACTCCCCAAACATATGGAAGAAGGTACTCTAGTCAGATGAGACTAAAATTGAGCCTTTTGTCCATCAAGGAAAACACTATGTCTGGCGCAAACCCAACACCTCTCATCACCCCGAGAACACTATCCCCACAGTGAAGCATGGTGGTGGCAGCACCATACTGTGGGGATGTTTTTCATCGGCAGGGACTGGGAAACTGGTCAGAATTGATGGAATGATGGATGCCGCTTGTAATGATGTCATGTCATAGTATTGTGAGGACAGAGGAAGAGTTAAGAGATGAGTGGTTTGGGGCCATGAAGTCTACATTCCATTATGCAAAGGAGATTAGTGATGTTTAGGATAGCATGAGTGATGTTTAGGATAGTGACTTGAGGTAAAGAGTGATGAACATCAAAGACAGGGAGTGCCCATGGAGACTTGCCAGATGTATGCCAGGAAGATGGTAATAAAGGGTATATAAGGTTGTGTGTCTTTGTTCAAGTTAGTTCAACTGACGAAGGGCAAAGCCATGTCCGTTTGTTAGATGAACCCACGAGCTCGTGATTCAATAAATACTTGGTATGAAATCTCCACAGAATGTCTAAGTATATCCTTGCATCCTTGATTCTTTGATACTTGAGAAACTCATCATAACACCGCTAAATACAGGGAAATTCTTGAGGGGAACCTGTTTCAGTCTTCCAGAGATTTGAGACTGGGACGGAGTTTCACCTTCCAGCAGGACAATGACCCTAAGCATACTGCTAAAGCAACACTCGAGTGGTTTAAGGGGAAACATTTAAATGTCTTGGAATGGCCTAGTCAAAGCCCAGACCTCAATCCAATTGAGAATCTGTGGTATGACTTAAAGATTGCTGTACACCAGCGGAACCCATCCTTGAATAATGGGCAAAAATCCAGTGGCTAGATGTGCCAAGCTTATAGAGACATACCCCAAGAGACTTGCAGCTGTAATTGCTGCAAAAGGTGGCTCTACAAAGTATTGACTTTGGGGGGGTGAATAGTTATGCACGCTCAAGTTTCCTGTTTTTTTGTCTTATTTTTAGTTTGTTTCACCAGAAAAAATATTTTGCATCTTCAAAGTGGTAGGCATGTTGTGTAAATCAAATGATACAAACCCCCCAAAAAATCCATTTTAATTCCAGGTTGTAAGGTAACAAAATAGGAAAAATGCCAAGGGGGGTGAATACTTTCGCAAGCCACTGTATCTTTTCTGCTTAGCAACCCCTTTCAGAAGCTCCAAATCAAAACATAGCAAGCACGATGTTGACAACTACACTAATTATAGCTTACAACTGAGTAATTAATAGCCTGATTACCACAAGGCCTGAACCGTGATGTTAATACAAAACAAACAGTCTGCATACTGTACTTTCTATGTAATGGCGAGGACCCGTTCTGAATATGTGTTTAAATCAGATAATTTGCAATAGCGACCAGCGCAATCCCAAAAAATTTGGGACTGGTAAACTGAGGTGCATATTTTTTTGCAAAGAAGGGTCTGAACAATGTGTGTTGAAATGTGGGTCGACATGTGGGTTGAAATGTGGGTTGAAATGTGGGTTGACATGTGGGTTGAAATGTAGGGTTGAAATGTGGGATGAAATCCTGGACTTCCCTTTCTTTTGTATCCCTCACAGACAGACGGGATGGTGCAATGTCTGGTAGATGACAAGCAACAATGTATGTCCTTAGAAAACGTTCCTACAGTAGTAGACAACATAAATCTCCCATTACCTGCGGTTGAACTGTCTATATAGCAGCCTATTCAACAGGGCTCTGGGATTACGCTTCAAATCTGTTAGCCTTAGGATACACACAAGTCAATACCAGCCAAACCCAGCAGCTGTAGCAATAAACCACCAGTCTGGGTGATGGATGGGTAATTAGTCAGTCCGCCTTGCTATCCTCTTCAGTATCTCTCTCTCTTGGACACTTTATACAGCTAAGTAAAAAACGGACCATATAGCTTTTCCTACCTTGGTCATAACATTCATGAGCTTAAAGGGATAGTTCCCTAAATCTTTTTAATAACCCCACAGCACCCGCCCCTCTCACAAATTTTTTTAAACGTTTGTGAACTAACACTCGCTCTGGATAAGAGCATCTGCTAAATGACTAAAATGTTATGTTTTTAGTTAGAAAATGCTAAGGATAGCGGTTGCTGTCAGTGGCTACGTATACAAAACAAACGCGTGGGTTACGGTCTCTCTTTGTCCAGGCTGCTTTCTGGGTAAGGAAACAAATAAGACATTTTGTAATGAAATGTGGATGAACTAATCGCTTTAACTTAACAAATCTGGTACTCAACCAGTATTTTAAAAGCAACAACTCATTTGTGTGGCAGTGGTTTCCAAAATGGCCACCATTAACCACAGTCTTGGCACTGGTCCTGCTCTGAGTGGATGGCTTCTTCTCTCTCTCTCTCACTACCTTACAAATCAAACTCAAGCACAAGAGACAAAACCCAGACACTGATCTCACACTCCTTTTTGTCTTGTGGTTTGTCCTTGATAATAAAATGCAGAGAAGTGATGACATTCCATCTCAAGCTATCAAATCCTTTCAGGATAGGTTAAGGGCTGTGTTATTCCCAATAAGACTTAGTATCAAGGTTCTTTGCTTAATTACTGCACATAAATCATATGAACTGCTACTGCACTGCCTCGTAAAATCAATTTCAACACATATCAGTCTTCGAAAAGCCGTAGGGATTATCAACTGTAGTTGCACCGGGATGATGCCCTGTAAAATATGTATTCTGGATGAGAAGCCCATCTTTAAAAGACTTTCACCTCTACCGCAATTTCAACAGTGACAGGCATTGGAAGATAGGTTTACACAGAGCGGTAAAAAGGTTAGACAAGGTAACAACTGTCAATCAAATGCAAGACATTGTAATATCAAGGTATCATTTCAGGATTTCACCCGACATCAGCGAATGACTCAGATATGTTTGAATCAAGAAGGGAATTATTATGTATTACTTTCCTATTAACCACTGGGCAAAAACTGGTTGAATAAACGTTGCTTTCACGTCATTTCCCCCAAAAAGATCTATGTGATGACGTTGAATCAACTTGGAAAACTATTTGGACTTGTAAAAAGTCATCAATGTAAAACACCTAAATCCAATAACGTCGTAACATGTTCGGTTGTTTTCACATTGAATTCACAGTAGTTGACAACTCAACCAAATGTAAATCAAAACTAGATGATGAACTGATTGATGTCTGTGCCCAGTGGGTATCTACGAAAACAACTTTCCACAAGTCTAAATGCACCTCCTGTGAGCCCCCAAACTGGTCTAATAATTATGTTTCTTAGAAAACATAAAATTTCAACACATAAAAACATGTCCTTAGAAGATAGTATATGGGGAGATATTTCTGAGAGACCTAAATTGGTCACAGCACCTGTCACGATCGTTGCACGATGAAGCGGACCAAGGCGCAGCGTGATAAACGTACATATTTTATTGCAGTACACCACACGAACAAAACAACAAACGAAACGATACGTGAAGTCCTAGGTTATACAACAAACCTTAACGGAACAAGATCCCACAAAATAAGTATGGTCCCCAATCAGAGACAACAAGCTACAGCTGCCTCTGATTGGGAACCACCCTGGCCAACATAGATATACACAAACTAGAACACAAACCTAGAAAACTAAACAATAGAAAATCCACACCCTGGCTCAACATTTAATAGTCCCCAGAGCCAGGGCGTGACAGTAACCCCCCCAAAGGAGCGGACTGCGACCGCGCCAACCAAACACAACAGTGGAGGGGTTCTCTGCCTCTAACCCTGTTACAGGGGCTGAGTCACTGGCTTGCTGGTGCTCTTTCATGCCGTCCCTAGGAGGGGTGCGTCACTTGAGTGGGTTGAGTTACTGACGTGATCTTCCTGTCTGGGTTGGCGCCCCCCCTTGGTTTGTGCTGTGGTGGAGACCTCTGTGGGCTATACTCGGCCTTGTCTCAGGATTGTAAGTTGGTGGTTGAGGATATCCCTCTGGTGGTGCGGGGGCTGTGCTTTGGCAGAGTGGGTGGGGTTATATCCTTCCTGTTTGGCCCTGTCCGGGTTTCTTCGGATGGGGCCACAGTGTCTCCGGACCGCTCCTGTCTCAGCCTCCAGTATTTATGCTGCAGTAGTTTATGTGTCGGGGGCTGGGGTTAGTTGGTTATACCTGGAGTACTTCTCCTGTCTTATCCAGTGTCCTGTGTGAATTTAAGTATGCTCTCTCTAATTCTCTCGTTCTCTCTTTCTCTCTGAGAACCTGAGCCCTAGGACCATACGTCAGGACTACCGGGCATGCTGACACCTTGCTGTCCCCAGTCCGCCTGGCCTTGCTGCTATTCCAGTTTCAACTGTTCTGCCTGCGGTTACGAAACCCCTACCTGTCCCAGACCTGCTGTTTTCAACTCTTAATGATCGGCTATGAAAAGCCAACTGAGAGACCTGAGCCCTAGGACCATACGTCGGGACTACCGGCCGTGGTGACTCCTTGCTGTCCCCAGTCCGCCTGGCCTTGCTGCTATTCCAGTTTCAACTGTTCTGCCTGCGGTTATGGAACCCCTACCTGTCCCAGACCTGCTGTTTTCAACTCTTAATGATCGGCTATGAAAAGCCAACTGAGATTTATTCCTGATTATTATTTGACCATGCTTGTCACTTATGAACATTTTTGAACATCTTGGCATGGTTCTGTTATAATCTCCACCCGGCACAGCCAGAAGAGGACTGGCCACCCCTCATAGCCTGGTTCCTCTCTAGGTTTCTTCCTAGGTTTTGGCCTTTCTAGGGAGTTTTTCCTAGCCACCGTGCTTCTACACCTGCATTACTAGCTGTTTGGGGTTTTAGGCTGGGTTTCTGTACAGCACTTCGAGATATTAGCTGATGTAAGAAGGGCTATATAAAATAAAATTGATTGATTGAGTGGAGGGGCCGGGTGGGCATTCCGCCTCGGAGGCAGATCCGGCTCCGGGCGTGACCACCACTCTATCTCTACACCCCCCGTAGCGCCCCTGGTCTGGTCTGGCCCCGCTGGCCGGAGCTGGACTGGACACCGATGGAGCGGATTGCTCTGGCTCCGGTGTGGAGCAGCTGACCGGTGCCGGACCAGGCACCGGTGGAACAGGCACGGACCGTGCCGGACTGACGACGGCGCACCACTGGCTTGTGCGGGAGCAGGAACAGGCCGGACCGGCTGGCGACGCGCACCACTGGCTTGGTGCGGGGAGCAGGAACGGGCCGACCGGGCTGACGACGCGCACCATTGGCTTGGTGCGGGGAGCAGGAACAGGCCGGACGGGCTGGCGACGCGCACATTGGCTTGGTGCGGGGAGCAGGAACAGGCCGGACCGGGCTGACGACGCGCACCACTGGCTTGGTGCGGGGAGCAGGAACGGGCAGGACCGGGGGCTGACGACGCGCACCATTGGCTTGGTGCGGGGAGCAGGAACAGGCCGGACCGGGCTGGCGACACGCACCACTGGCTTGGTGCGGGGAGCAGGAACGGGCCGGACCGGGCTGGCGACGCGCACCACAGGCTTAGTGCGGGGAGCAGGAACGGGCCTGACCGTACTGGGAACACACACCACTGGCCTTGTGCGGGAATCAGGAACGGGCCGGACCGGACTGGTGACACACACCACTTGCTTGGTGCGAGGAGCGGGACTGGGTTTCCTCATAAACCTCCGCTCCCTCTGCTGCCTAACCAGTTCCTCTCGCCGTGCCTCCACACTCTCCTTCTCCCTCGTGACCAGTGGCCCCCGTAACCTGGCGGCCTCCTCTGCTAACCTGCTGAACCGCTCTATCGCGGCCTCCCGCTGCCTCGTCGTCCACGGCGGGAGCCCCCCCCTAAAAAATGTTTGGGCTTGTCTCTCCCCCGTGAACATGGCCTCCATGGCTCTCGCCAGACTCTCACTCTTCTCCTCCCAAGTCCATCCTCTCTCCTCTTCACGCTGCTTGATCCAGTCGTGGTGGGATCTTCTGTCACGATCGTTACATGATGAAGCGGACCAAGGCGCAGCGTGATAACCGTACATCTTTTATTGAAGTACACACACAAGATACAAACATAACATAGGGGAACTTATAGGTGACATAATCAATACAGAATACGAAACAGGTGCACTAACTAGACATGACAAAACAAACATCGAAAACATCAAACGGTAGTAGCTAGTACTCCGGGGACGACGAACGCCGAAGCCTGCCCGAGCAAGGAGGAGGAGCAGCCTCGGCGGCATCCGTGACAGCACCCATCAGTGTAAATCAGATTTTAATTAACAAGCACTGCCAAGGCAATTTTCTCTGGGTTTTTTAAATGACAGGCCAGTTAGTCCATTTCAAGGGTGACCAAGGTAATTATGCACCGCAAGACAAAGGTCCCTGTGTGACTGGAGTGAGATGGACGTGACTAGAAAGGTAGAAATAAGACAAAAGGTTGGTTCAAGTTAATTTTAAGTCAAACGAGTTGCTGATAATCTCTTGACGATAAAGTCTTTAAAGTTGTAATATGTGTTACCGGCTGAGAGAAGCAGAGATAAACTGGGCCAAAAATGAATGACACTATGTGGAGCTCTAGACCAGCGGTTTTCAACCGGTGTCACGGCACACTGGTGTGCCTTGAGGAACTCTCAGGTGTGCCGCAAAACTTTCCTAATCTTGATTATTTCTTGGAACACTCAATTATAAACGTGACCTATGGAATGCAGGTGGAATTTTGTACTTGAATGGCACATGAATACATCTGTTTGGTTGTTTCAAATCCAGTGCCTAAGGCTGTTGTTACGTTGATTATCATTTGTGGGGCCTGCATCACGAGCATTTGTGTCATTTTCCTTAGCCTGTGAGAACCATTAGCACAGGGACTAGGTTTAGTTGTACTACAGCCTCTGCCATAGAAACAAAAAACAAACGGAGCATGGCTTTGTGTCCATGGTTGCAGCATTACAATGCAGAAAACCACTTGTCTGTAGCCCAAATGGTTTAAAACTAAATACATATTTCTAGCAGGGATTTGCGGGACGCTCTTAAAAGGTGTACACGCAAATTAATCATCATGACTAAGGAACTATGAAAATAGTTCAAATAAACCCAATTTAAATCTATAAAAAACGTTTGTCACAGAAAATAGATGATTTTCAGTATGGATCAGATGAGATGGAGGTCATTACCACTAAATAAATTAATAGGGACATTTTAGGTGTGCCGGAAAATTCTTCATCCCATCAAGGTGTGCCACTGTTCAAAAAAGG
The DNA here is from genome assembly GCF_020615455.1 of Coregonus clupeaformis. Classification (NCBI taxonomy): domain Eukaryota; kingdom Metazoa; phylum Chordata; class Actinopteri; order Salmoniformes; family Salmonidae; genus Coregonus; species Coregonus clupeaformis. The sequence goes on along the minus strand of NW_025534513.1, from coordinate 4,368 downwards.
TTGGGAACCACCGTTCTAGACGCATCTGTAGCAGAGGTGATTCGGTGAACTCTAATTGCATGATTAGTTAGACGTGTGTTAGCTTTCCAAGATAATGCTTTAGCTCAGTGGGCTAACAGTCTTGAGGCGCACAAAACCTGGGTCAGCCCTAAAACTGGTTGACTTTTAATTAGCAGTTGACCATTTTATTTCACAGTATGTTTACTATCTATATAATAATAATAATATATGTCATGTTGCATTAGCATGATACGTACTAAAGGTCCATCTTTAGCACAGTTAGGTTCTATTTTCCTTTCCAGACGACAGAGAAGAGCCAGCCGCCTTTCTCACAAGGATCACATTTGTTGTTAGGGTGGTGTTTGGTGGGGAGCAGGTGGCACACTTCAATTAGGGTGCGAGAAAGCCAGTGACCACATCGGAGAGAGGCTGAAGTGGAAGGAGGAACAGGAGGGTCAGAGAGCTGTTGAAGCGTCCAATCCATGCTGGAGGCTGTTTATGGCATTCAGACTGACCCTCCACTAAACCCCAGGGATTCACAAAGATGTACACATGCAAGTCAACACACCTTCCTCTGACTAGGATTTTTCCATGGACTGTAACATGCTTCTTGTGAGAGCATGGCCTCTCACTCACACTCTCTCTCGCTCTCTCTCACTCTCTCTCTCACTCTCTCACTCTCTCAGAGGTGTATATGACAAAACAGGATCAATGAATGTGTCCTGCGTGGCTCAGTTGGTAGAGCATGACACTTGCAATCCAGGGTTGTGGGTTCGATCCCCACGGGGGACCAGTACAAAAATGTATGCACTAACTACTGTAAGATGCTGAGGATAAGAGAGTCTGCTAAATGATGTAAATGTAGTTAGCCATCCAACTTTTTGAAGTTATATCAGACATGGCTGTTGAGTCAGTCTTTCTCAACTAACTAGGAAACATTGAGTTTGCTGGCATGCCTCACAGGCTAGCACACAATATTGCATTTCACCACCTTATGAGTTTGCAACCAACATTTAACTGCCAAAATAAAGGAAACACTTGAGTAAATGAGGGATACAAAGTACAAAGTATATTGAGAGCAGGTGCTTTCACACAGGTGTGGTTCCTGAGTTCATTAAGCAATTAACATCCCATCATGCTTAGGGTCATGTATAAAAATGCCCAGTTGCCCATACATTTTGCTACCATGGCTAGAAGAAGAGATCTCAGTGACTTTGAAAGAGGGGTCTCAAAGGAACATACGGTGTTTAAAGGGTGTGTGTCTCAGTCACCAGATCTCAACCCAACTGAACACTTATGGGAGATTCTGGAGCAGCGGAGCCTGAGACTTCGTTTTCCACCACCATCAACGAAACACCAAATTACTTTATTGTGGAAGAATGATGTAGCATCCCTCCAATAGAGTTCCAGACACTTTGCCAAGGTGCATTGAAGCTGTTCTGTCGGCCCAATACCCTATTTAGACACTTTATGTTGGTGTTCCCTTTATTTAGGCAGTTACCTGTAGATACTAAACGACTGTTAATAAAATATTTTATGAAATGTATAGCCGTGAAAGAACTCTGACATAAGAGTTCTCCTACACAGAGCATGAAAATGTCAATTATGAGTATGGAAGTGATAACAGCCACAGCCTTGAACACTGACAAAGTGCGCCAGAAAAACTAGTTCTTTGTATTGCACAAATCTACAAGACGGCAAAGAGCAATTTGGCCATGAAATGAGAGTGGTGATGTTCTTCTCATGATTTATTGGCTTACTGTACTGACATCGTTGGTACCGGACTCCGTAACTTGGTAATGGAGTCTGTCTGTTTGTCTGTCTGTCTCTCTCTCTCTCTCTGCCCGGTTGCCTTCCTGCGTGACTGCCTACATGCCTGTCTATCTATCGAACCCATTCAGCTAAATCCAGAGCAGTTGTAGCATTTTCTGGGAAATGAAACGAGTTGGTAGAGCACGGCACTTGAAACGTCAGGATTGTGGGTTCGATTCCCGGGGCCACCCATGACCTATACGTAGAATGTATGCACGCATGACAATAAAATCGCTTTGGATGAAAGCATCTGCTAAATGGCGTATATTATGATATACATTATTTAAGACAGAAAAGCTGTTGTTTGGTTTACTCACCAGCGGGAGCGCTGTCACACTCATTCAGGTTACACTTCTGGCTGTTTTCTGGCCAGGGCTCAGGGTCACACTGGGCATGCTCCTCCTCCTCTGTCTTGGTGTTCACACACTTCACCAGCCTCCGCTGCACGCCGCCACCACAGGATGCAGAGCACTGGGATGGGGGAAACACTGATATACTGAGGGCCGTTCGGACACAGTGATAGACAAGCTGTAAGCTGCATCACACGTTAAGTCATAAGCACACAGGCGTTCAACTTAATGCGCGCACACACACACACACACACACACACACACACACACACACACACACAGACGTGCAAACACTAACAAGATCCCTGCTTCTGTAATATTGTGTAGAGACAGGCAGACTTAAAGGAGCATCACAAAAGCACTACATCTTCAAAACAGGGAATACAAGTAACATGGAGAATAGCTATATGTGGCTAACTGCTGCAATACTGTACTCGTGTAGCGTGTTCCTTAACAAATAAAGAAATGGAGTGCAATCCTTCAAAAAGTTCAATAATGATCTGATCCTATTGGCAGTAACAAGACAGGGTGTTTCCACAGAAGAACAGGAAAACACAATTTAATCACAGTTCACCAAGAACATTGAATGACAATGGGCAGTGAGTGATCCTTTCGGTAATGAGCAGTAACTATCAGCCCATTTATAGAGTGTTCTTGATCACAGTAATTACATTAGATGCACAGCATCTGCCACAGACCTAGGCTACCCGCGTCAATAGATTCCTTGCTTCCTATAGTGTGTCACCCCAGCCTGGCCCGGCCTGGATCTCCCTCCTCCTAAGGCCATTACCACTGAGCAAATCAAAGCACATCAATTACACACAGCAGCAGGCCTGATGGCTCCATCTCCCCCCACATTCTAATCATGGTGAAAGTCGTTCCTCATCAAGCCCTTGAGGTGGGCACGTGCATAGCACACACAACTCCATAGGGAGCCAGGCTCTGTGTGTGCTCGTGTGAAGCTAGGTCAGGCACTAGCTTGAGGGAGGCAACACAAACGCTTAGTGGAGGACTTGGTGTGTGTGTGTAATCACTCTCTCGCTTTCCCTCTCTCTCTCGCTTTCCCTCTCTCTTCCTCTCTCTTGCTTTCTCTGTCTCTCTCTCTCTCTCTCGCTTTCCCTCTCTTGCTTTCTCTGTATCTCTCTCTCTCTCGCTTTCTCTGTCTCTCTCTCTTTCTCTCTCTTTCTCTCGCTCTCTCTCTTGCTCTCTCTGTGTGTCCTAGCAAAGATTGTCTCTTGCAGTTTTGACGTGGTTTGGGATTAAAGCAGCACTCGCTGCTATCAAAGGCTGGTTTGGCTCCAACTTCTGAGGGAGGATGGAAGGAGTGATGGAGGGAGGTGTGGGCTCTGAATGAGTCATGTAATTGCTGGCTGAACAGCATGAGGTCTGAAACAGGTTGGGGTTTGCTCATCTTCTGCAGCTTTAAGTCAGTAATCATTTTTGTCATTTTATAGTTCAGACTCAGAAATTGCTTTATGATGAAATGAGAAGAATGTGTCATTATTGCGGGTTTTGACAAAACCACAGTCATTCTATTCTTTTTTAATTTTTTTATTTCACCTTTATTTAACCAGGTAAGCCAGTTGAGAACAGGTTCTCATTTACAACTGCGACCTGGCCAAGATAAAGCAAAGCAGTGCAATAAAAACAACACATAGTTACATATGGGGTAAAAAACATAAAGTCAAAAATACAACAGAAAATATATATACAGTGTGTGCAAATGTAGCAAGTTATGGAGGTAAGGCAATAAATAGGCTATAGTGCAAAATAATTACAATAGTATTAACACTGGAATGCTAGATGTGCAAGAGATTATGTGCAAATAGAGATACTGGGGTGCAAAAGAGCAAAATAAATAACAATATAGGGATGAGGTAGTTGGGTGGGCTAATTTCAGATGGGCTGTGTACAGGTGCAGTGATCGGTAAGGTGCTCTGACAACTGATGCTTAAAGTTAGTGAGGGAGATAAGAGTCTCCAGCTTCAGAGATTTTTGCAAAAGATCTTTGCTGAAGAGAAGTCTTCGTAGAGTTGTTCTCATACATACGGTAATATGTGTTTCTGTGTTATTCAAAGCAAGGCTTCAGCTCCATTTCCATTCAGTTCCAGTTTTCATGTGTTTGTGAATTTCCCACCTAGGAGTTCCATTCTGTTATATTCTCTCACCTAGGAGTTATATTCTATTCTCCCAACTAGGAGTTATA